>NC_046665.1:103122525-103136367 GCF_010883055.1 Belonocnema kinseyi | reverse complement strand
GTTGCACCTCTCCTACCTCTCCCCTATATCCCATATTCTCATAATCATAATGATGTGTCCGAGTGTTTTGTATTAGATCGCTTCAAGGTTTATCACACTGTTTTATACACTAAGCCCTCAACAAGTGGTAGTTTCTTCAGTGTTGCTTCGATTGCATTACGCGCTCCAAATCCACTAGACCATAATGTGGATGCCGTCTTTTATGGGCTGCTAAAACCTTGGTATCACGAAACACAACCTCTTCCAGACTGGCTCACACGTTGTGTAGCTGCTGAACCAAAGCTTCACACTAGGCATACTTTGACTACTGCGTACATACAGCCAGAAGAATAAAACGAATTTTGTCATTCGAGTTTGAGGGTGGGATTCGAATCACCACTACTTTTTGGCCCAACGCCATCTAAAAAAGCGTTCTTAATAAGAAGAAGTTTTAAATGGATAATATTTAAAAATAAAAAAATATATACTTTAAAAACTTAAAACTTAAACAAATCCGAACTTCATCTAAAATTAAAAAAAAAATCCAGTCGCGACGTATTGTGCTATTCAAAATTTGTTGTACTTAAACATTTAAATATTTATATTACTTCAAGTACATTTAGTCGTTCAGAAATAAACAATTCTCAAACACTTATTTCTCGATTTAAAAAAATTTTGTCTAATAAATTTTTGTGTTAAAACATAATTTTTTTAAATTAAATAAAAAATTTAGATTTCTATATTTTAAGAAGCTTTTGCTTTGAAATATATTAATTCAGTTTTCAATTTCGACTCCTCCCTGTGAATTAAAAAATTTTTGTACGAAAGTTATAAATTTTAAAAGCTTCTTTAAAAAAATTGTTCTAAGTACACATCAGTTTTAATACGCTACTAATTTACAAGATTAAAACTTCTTTTTTATTCCATTATTCTTGATGAATTTTCATTCCAAATTTACCAAACTATCCCTCCTCTTTAAAACTTTAATTTGACACTTCATTTGTAGACAAACTTAATTCATATCACAAATTGAAAATAAAATTGAAATTCAAAATAACATGTATTGTAAATTCGATTACAAAAAATTCAGACATCCCGGTGTAAACGATAGCGAGGCGTAAAGAAAGTAGTGAGCCTTGTCCTAAGCTGTAAAAATTAGAAATTTTTTCCGGTATCATTTTTTTGGTGTTGTTACAGTGTGTGTTCATGTTTTTACAGTGGGTAAGATCACAAATTCTAAGCATCTTACCCTCATTATTGGCATTCCAAAAACCGAAGTGAATTTATTTTGTTTTAGATAGAAATATTATTATACTGAATAATTGATATATGCAATATATATGTAAAAATGATAAAAAAATAAATTAATTGAGGCGAAGCATGCTTAAAAAATGTATCATCTACGAAATCAGATAAGGGTGCCAACAGGGGTGGTGGACTTGGTGCTCTTACATACTTATGGTTGACAATGTAATGTAAATGAAAATTTGTCTTTCTGTTTGAAAATTCAATAGTTTTTACCATTTTTCTCTGTTTTGACTAATAAATCTGTCTTTTTCAAATGAAAAATTAATTACGTGGTTGAAGTTAACATCCTATGTTGAAAATTATTATTTTTTTCGGTTGAAGATTCATGATTTTCTTGATAGTTCATCCTTTTTCTTTTAGTCAATAAATTAGGATTTAGGAGATATATTTAAGTTAGAATAATTACATTATGGCACTTATGCAAACTGATGGTGAAGGGAATAGGGTCATCAAATGACTATTCAATTTTCGGTTGAAATGTTCTTTTCTTAGTTGAAAATTCCTCTTTTTTGGTCAAGTTTAATCTACTTGGTTAAACCTTAAACTTATGGGTGAAAAATATAGTTACTCTGGTGAAAGTTTCACCATTACAGTTTAAAATTTAGCACTTTTTTCAAAATGGAGCTCTTGCTGCTGAAATTTGTTTAGGTAAAACTTAAGTTAGAATGAGTAGATTAAGGCATTTATGTAACTGATTATGAAGAGAATGGAGGCCCTCAAACCCGTAAACTACATAAATAAAATACATATAACTATTCAATTTTTGGTTGAGAAATTATTTTGTTGTTGTTGAAAATTCCTCTTTCTGGTAGAAGTTGATTCTATTGAGTAAAAATTGATCTTGTTTGTGGCAAATTCATTTACCCTAACTAAAGATTCATCACTTTAGATGTAAATTCATAACTCTGTTTGAAAATGTTACTATTTGCTTATAAATTAGTTCCTTTTTGGGTTAATTTTCTTTAAAATGAAAATGTAAACATTCTAATTTTTCATCACTTTAGTTGGAAATATATCTCTCTAGTTGAAAATTAATTTTTTGAACTGAAAATTTAGCTATTGCTAATTTTATTTGAGAATTCATCTTTTTGGTTTAAAATCTAACTATTTAAATTAAAGATTCATAATTTTATCTGGAAATTCATCATATTGTTTGAAAAATTATATTTATTTGCAGAAAATACCTATTCTTGGTTTAAAGTTTAAAACTTCGATTGAAAATTCATCTTTTTGGTCAAATGTATTAAGTCAATTTAAAGATCCATCAGCTGAGTTGAAAATTCATAACTCTCCTCGAATTTTTTTATTATGTGGAAAACAGATTTTTTAAATAAAGATAAAACTGTTCTATATTTGGTCGACTTATGGTCAAGAGTTAATTTATTTGATTAAAAAATCTCATTTCTTGGTAGAAGATAATGAAATTTGGTTAAGAATTCACCTATTTTTTCGAACAATCAATATTAACATGAAAACTTATGTCAGACCGTTTTTTCATAGTTTATTTTCGGTCTGTAATTATTGCATTTTCAAAGTTAACAAAAAGCCATAATTATCCTCATTATTACCCCTTCTCAGTGATACAATAAACGCTGCTATCACAAAATAAATATCTCAACTAAACCGCTGGCTTTAAAATTTTTAATAGCATATCCCAATAAGAAATTTTAATGCCCAGTTTTAGTCATATAAATAAATGTGAATCCCGTAAGTTCTACAATAATAAAAATGTTCTAATCAAAATCAATGAATGAATTGTCATTAAACATTTATAACGATTTTCATTCTTCTCATGCCGTAAATTAGATATAGAAAGTTTCTAACGTTTCAGAAGTCGAAAGAATTTTCAGAAAATTTAAATTAACGGTCACCTAAACTTTTGTTAGGATTCAAGGAAGTTTGTTGAAAAATCGCAGCCAATTATGTTTAATGGCTTTAAAGTCACGATGGATTTACAATCGCAGCGCTGTCCTGTACTTGTGCTAGCTCGTCCTGCAAAATCAATGTCTGTATAACAGCGGAAGATTGGAATATCAAGCCGTCCACTAAAACGCGTACATATTTATTATTAGTACGGAAAAATACCTTTCCGTTTCCCTTCACTGATAGGATAGCTCTCTGCTATAACTAGTGCGTACTGAATGAATATGATTAAAGAATAGTATGATGAAAATGCACTACTATACTATAGGAAAGTTTTTCCAGAATATTATGTATAGGAAATTTATTTAACTTTTATTACTTATAGAACTTTCTAAATTCTGCTGCATTTCCTACACAGTAATAAGAACTTTTCATATTGTTTACAAGATACGTGCATCTATGAATTATTTTTTTCTCACGTAATTAACTAAGGAATTATAAATTTAAATTATTCAAATAGAATACAGTTTTTGGATCGTCTTAAGGTCTTGCAAAATCAGTCAGAGACAACTAAAAAATATTATTTAGGACTCGAGAGACGTATATAGTTTGGCCAGACCGCCCACCTCCTTGTGTCCTCTAGTTATCAGTACTTTTGATCTAGCGCAAACTAATATTTTATTTGTGCTATAGAGCGCATTTGAAGTCCTTCGTAATGAGCATAGAAGCATTAGAAAAATATTAATTAGGACTCAAGATACGTATAGCGTGTGACCAGCACCCACACAACTTTCTTTTGCACTCTTGTTATCAATACTTGAAACCAACCCAATTGAATTTTATGATGGTGTGATAGAGCACATTTGAAGTCCTTCGGAGTAAGTCAAGGAGAATTAAAAAATATTAATAACAACTCCAGATACGTATAGTGTCTCCAACCCCCCTCCTTCTTCTTATTCACTCTTGATATCAGTACTTGCGATCTTGCACAAATATATTTTTTTGCGGTGCTATGGATCTCATTTGAAGGCCTTCAGGATGAGCCAAGGAAAGTTACAAAATATGGATTAAGACTCGTGAGACGTATAGCATGCACCTTCACCTTGTGCCGTCTCGTTATTATTACGGGCGATCTAGGGCAATTTAATATTTTGGTGGTGGAATGGAGAGCATTCGAAGACTTGCGGAGTGAGTCAAGAAGAATTAAAAAATATTAGGCAGAGCTCCAAATACGTATAGTGTGTAACCGCCCCCTTAACTTCTTGTTCACTCTCGTTATCAGTACTTGCGATTTTGTGCAAGTAAATTTTTTTGTGGTGCTATGGAGTGCATTTGAAGTCCTTTTGATGAGCCGAAGAGTATTTAAAATACTTGTAGCCTTGCGCGCGCCACGGATCGTGTCTATTTATCTTTTTATGAAAAAGAATCAAGCAAAAGCCTATCTTTTCTATGTTTCCGGAGAAAAAGATATCGCACAATAATATCGCAAAATGGGTGCCAAGGATTAATCTGGTAAGTTCCAGAAACCAGCTAGAGAGCTTGCAAAGAGTCTTTTGCCTAGCAATTGCTGGATCAATGAGAACTACTCTAACGGCAGCATTGGAGACTATTCTAGGTATACCATCGCTGCACTTTATGATTAGGCAGAGGGCTGCATCGGAGGCCTGCAGAATTGCACTAAAAGGAAGTCTAAGCAGTATTGACGATATTAACCTGCATGATTCAACAAAAAACGTGCTGACAAGTGATGAAATCCTATGCATGCACTCAGATTACATGCTAAAAGAATACTCATTCATGAAGCCATTCAAAGTGGTATTTTCATAAAGGGAAGATTGGCATTGTGAGCGAAAGAGGAAAAATATATTCACTATGGGAGGGCTCATTTGGAATACAGACAGTTCAAGGGATCCCCTAGGATCCGGAGCTGGAATATTTGGGATGAAACCTAATGCTGAAATAACAGTCGCCCTGGGAAAATTGACTATAGTATTTCATACTGAAATCTTAGCAATCAAGACCTGTCTTGAGGAGATTCGTAAGCCGGGTTATATCAATCATCACGTTTGCATATGCTCTGACAGTCAGGCTTTGTTGAGGGCCCTTCAATTGGAGGAATTCACATCCAAGCATGTCTGGAGCTGCCTCCAAGAACTTCTCGAAGTGTCTGGTAAAAACTGGGTTAATTTTATCTGGGTACCTGAACATGAAAACATTGAGGGCAACGAAGGAGCAGATATGCTTGCAAAAACAAGCGACTACGGATTTCCTCAATGGACCAAAACCATACTGCGGAATTTCGTATGCTTCAGCTAGGCACGCCGTTGAAAGGTGGCTCCAGATGGAGCATGCGGCGTATTGGAGGAGGGCTAAAGTACACTCGAGGAGTAAACTCGAAAATGTTTATCAAAGAACCATGTTTGGGAAAATCTAAGAAACTCCTATACGTGGAAAGAAAGTAGGTGAAAGTAGTGGTAGAAAGGCTTACGGGCCATTGCCACATAATGAAGCACCCAAACAATATGAAGGTCCACAGCAACCAGCGCTGTCGAAAATGTGGCCTCCAGAAGGATACATCACGTCACATCTTATGTGATTGTGATATGCTAGTCGGCTTTAGAGTGAAGCATTTTGGTAATCACTTCTGCGAACCAGAGGATTTCGAAAATATCTCCTATTCCGCAATATGTGCATATATGGAGCAAACTGGCCTACTTAGAAAAGCGTAGATTTTAAAGGGTAGAGTACAATAGTTTACGCTAGTTGACCTCAGAGCTGTGGGCTTGAATGATCCTGCCCATCTGAATAATAAAGGTGCTCCACGTTGATGTCGCGGTAGGGCTTGAGCTTTCCTCTCATGACTGATGGCAATGTTGGTCGTAGCATTGCTACTGACAGGGTTTCCTATGCCAAATAGGCTGATGACGAAGAGGCGAGGGACTAAGTAGAACACAAAAATCCATAAATGAAAAATGGAGAGCATATTCAAGATTTTGAAACGCTTGTTGCTTCCCGAGGATCGTCGGGACTGCTGAGGATGCTTTGGATAGCCTTAGCTATTTGCAGCCAACCACCTCGACAGAAATACCGTTAAAGATCATCAATTGGGATATCACAAAGAAAGAGGAATTGGTGCGTCTCTATCACGGAAGTGCGAAGTTTGAAACGAAAATGGAAAAATGATACAATTTAAGAAACAAATTTTCTGCAAAGTATCCTTATACACAAAAAGTCGCAATAAGAGAGCTCATCGCTAAGGCGAAGGATATGAGGACTAATTTGCACGTTACAGAAGAACGAGCAATGGAGATTAAATAACAGGTTGATTTAAAGTGGAAAAACGACGGTAAAGAACTTCGGATAGAGGAAGCAATTGATATTCTTTCTCAACCTAATTATGATCCAATACCACCACATCCTCCAGAGGTAGATGGCCTTATACTACCAGAGGCAGAAGCAGAGGTTCAGCAACCAAAGAGGCGAGGAAAATGGACGTACCATATGAACAGAGATGATATGTGCATTTATTTTTTGGCAGAGAAATGTGGGAAAAGGGTGAGGAGAGAACATTATAGACTCTTCTTACTTAAATACCCAGAGATTGCCACAAAAATAAATGAGCAGAATCTGGCAGATCAAAAAAATTGATGAACTCGCCTTGGAAGATGTGAATAATAAAGACTTAATTAATGCTGAAGACATAGGTGCTAGGGATAATGAACATCATGTACCGGATCCATTAGAACCACATCCGGATATTACTAACGATGATGTGGATAGGGAAGTCCCAGAAAAACTACAATACCGGGAAAGAATTTTGGTTATGATTTACTATATTTCAGATATGTTAAACCAACACTAAGGCATTTTCTGCCCAAAATAAACATCACAAATGATCTGCGTGCACTGATATCGAGACATTAACACTAGCAATATTGAATGAAATTTTAGATTCTCAATGACAGAGACTTGATGTTCTTACTGTCAGACTGCGTCAGTACAAGAAAAGTAGTACACGGAAGCAACAAAATCAAAACTATCAGACACGTGAAAGACACATGAAAGATGAACAGATGCAATTTGGACACTGCGTGGTATAAACTGGAGGAAGCAAGGGCAAGCAATAGCCCTAAAATGCAACTGACAAACATCATGTTTAAATATTCCAGCGGTCTTGAAAAGGGCAAGTAATTAGAAAGCTCCAGGTCCGGAAATGGAGCACAACTTCTGGTACAAGTACCTCACGTGTGTGCATCTTGCATTGGCAAGGTGTTTTCAGAAGATCATTGAACACCCAGATCTGATGCCAAGCTTTATGCTCTAGGGTACTGCATATATGTCATCGAAAGAACCAGACGCTCAAAATCCACCTGACTTTCGACCGATAGCCTGTCATCCAACCATTTATAAATGTCTTACAACTATTATTGCAGATAAGGTATATTCCCATTGCGACGAGAATGACATTCTTACAGAAGAACAAAAAGGATCTTGTAAAAACTCGTGAGTCTGTAAAGACCTAGTCACTATAGACGCTCTTGCCATGACTTAAGCTCGTAAGCATAAAAAAAACTTATACATGGCATACGTTGACTACAAGCAAGCGTTTCCTTCCGTGTTGCAAGACTGTTTGCTTGAAGTCTGAAGTCACTAAACACGTGTTACATCAAGACGTGGTTCACCGGTGTCGATTATGTGGAGATACCAATGAATCCATCTAGCACATTATTGATGGCTGTCGCGTAATGGCTCACAGAGAATATACACACAGACATAATGATGTAGTGGGAATTATACATCAACAACTTGCCCTAAACCTAGGACTCTTAAAAGAATGGATGCCCTTATATAGATATATTCCAATGTCCGTTTTAGAAAGCGAAGAATACATATTATATTGGGATGTTACTATTCAAACGGATCATTACATCTGGGCCAATTGACCTGACATCGTGATGTGAGAAAAAAAGGTGGAAGAGTCTACATCATCGACATTGCTTGTCCACTTAACCGAAATTTGCAGTGAATCTATACTACCAAGATCCACAAGTATAGCGAATTAAGACATGAAGTACAGACCATGTTGAGAAATGTGAATCATGCATCTATTCATCCCATTGTGATTTCGCCCACAGGCAATGTGCACCCAAGATACACTATATATCTTGAACATTTAGGAGTTAATAGGGTATTAGCAGAAGTTCAGAAGGCGGTTTTATTAAACAACTGTCGCATTGTAAGAAACTTTCTTGACCATCAGGAAGTGAGCGACTAAAAACCCGTGGAGTCACCTGAGTGAAAGTTTAATAAAACATAATAATAATATCGCAAGCCCCCTACCGAAGGTGTTTCGCGTTGATGTCGCGGTAGGGCTTGAGATTTCCTCTCATGACTTAGACGGCAATATTAGCGGTGGCATTGCTACTGACAGAGTTTCCCATGCCAAATAGGCTAATAACGAAGATGAGAGTCACTACGTAGAACACTAAGACCCATCAATGAAAAATGGAGAGCATATTAAGGATTATGAAACGCTTGTCGCTTTCCAAGGGTCATCGGGGCGCCCCTGGAGTCCTAGCTGAGGGCCACAGCATAAGGGACGGTGGCGATGGTGAAATGTGAGATGGTCAGGCTGATCTCACTAATCCAACAGCTGGCTAGCAAGAACATCTGCGACAAACGGTAAGCAATGGAACGACAACTGTGCCTGCTGAGGATGCTTTGGCTAGCGTTAGCTATTAGCAGCTAATCACCTTGAAAGAAACACCATGGGAGATCATCGATTGGGATACCACAGTGAAAGAAGAATTGGTGCCTCTGTATCACGAAAGTGCGAAGTTTGAAACGAAAATGGAAGAAGGATACAATTTAAAAACGAAATTCGCTGCAAAGTATCCTATTATACCAAAAGTCGCACTAAGAGATCTAATCGCTAAGGTGAAGGACGTCAGGACTAATTTATACGTTACAGAATATCGAGCAATGGAGATTAAACAGGTTAATTTGGCGTGGAAAAACGTCGGCAATGAACATCAGTTAGAGGAAGCCGCGTCAAACCGTCAAGAAGGAGCCATTGATGTTCTTCCTCAACCTATTGATGATCCGACACCACTACATGCTCAAAAGGTGGATGGCCTAATAAAACCAGAGGCAGAAGCAAAGGTTCAGCAATCAAAAAAGCAACGAAAATGGACATACCATATGAATAGAGATGTTATGTGCCTTTATTTTTTGGCAGAGAAATGTGAGCAAAGTGTGAGGAGAGAACATCATATATTCTTCTTACTTAAATACCCAGAGCTAGCTACAAAAATGAAAGAGCAGAATATAGCAGATCAAAAACGCTCAATATCTGTAAACAGACTGCTTTCGGCTGTTGAAATAGCTGCTATCAAAATGGAAGTGAAACAGCAGCTTCCTATTGATGAACTCGCCTTGGAAGATGTGGTCAACGAAGACTTGATTGACGCTGGTTAGCGCTGGCGTCGTAATTGTCGCTACACGTAGAATAAAAATGGAGCGATAATAAGACGAAATATTGTCCAGGCAAAAATAAAAATCGGAATTTATCTTTGATTCATGTAAAGTTTATCTGCCAAGGTTACTTTTTGTTTCGGTGAATCTTTCACCTGGCGAGATCACAAAAGAAGAAATGCAAGCTGATAGCGATAATAAACTTATATTCTTACGTTATAAATTTCACAATTATGCGGTATTTAATGTTAAAACCTAGAATGTACGATATCACGATTTTGCGCTATTATAATGTAATAATGTATAGCGCAGGAATTACGGTTATATATTGTAATTCATGCGATATAGTTATTTGTAGAAAATTCAATTGAACTATTTTATTCCAAATGAGCTTTTTTCATTAAAAATTAATTTACACCTAATATTGATTAATAGCATTTATTACAATTTTGTAACTCATGTTAATGATAATCATATTTTTTAAATAATGAACTTTGCATTTTTAAACACAGTTTTTATAAATCAATTTCGCAAACTTTTCGACATGCGTATAAAGTAATTTCCCATCGTCTCCCTCAGTAATTAATAGATTCCTTTCTTTTGACATTAAAAGTATTTTTATGCGTCATTCGAACAAATATTCAAAAAAACTATTTAAAAATTTCAAAGTAAAATATAAACTTTTTCGTTGATAATGTACAATTATTTTGCAATTATTGTACGAATTTTGATTATAAGGTTAGATAAATCATTAGAAAGTTGGAAAAAACTACATTAATTAAAACGAATTTCTGCCAATTGTCGAATCTTGGGTTTAAGAATTGGGAAACATTTTTTTATTTTCGAACTGATAATTCTTTATTTGTTGAAAATTCGCCTTTCTAGTTGAATAGTGTATAGCTTCAGTTAAAAATTCATCTTTTCGGTTTCAAAGTTTACCATTTTTTTGAAATTTTTTTTTTAGGAAAGAAATTAATTTTTTGTGTGAAAAAGTAACTTGTCTACTTTTGGTTTAAATGCGAATCTCTTATGGAACATTAATATTTATGATTGAAAATTCTCCTCCTTCTTTTAAAATGCATCTAATACGTTCTCTCATCAGAGAAGGTATAAGATTTGTGTGAAATTTCACCCCCCCCCCCTGGTTTTGTCAAATGTCCACGTTTTGATGCCCCCTGAATCCGAAAAACAGGTTTTTACGAATGTGTCTGTCTGTATATCTGTCTGTATGTATGTACGTATGTCTGCCTCTGAAGACGATGTTTTCTGAAAAAAATTAATCTATTAGACTAGCCTTTAGTACACTCGGTTATTGTCCTAAACTAAAGCTCAAGTTCGTAAGTCAGCCATTTTGAATAAAAACTGAAAAATTGGGCACATTTTTAATATTTTTGAGACCACTTTTTTTTAAATTTAAAAATTCTCTGTACGGTTAATCATAGTCTTCATAAACTCGAAAAATTATTCTAATGGCTTTTTTCATAAAATCAAAAATTACCAGAGTTATAATATTTACAAAATTCCAAAAAACACGAAAATGAACAGCTTGAAAAGAGCCAAAAGAAGAAAGATGTTGATTTTTAAATGCCCTACAAGATTATCATAACAACTTTATGAATTTTGTTGAAAAATAGAAATTTCAAATTTTGACAGCGTACACAAACATGAAAAATCCAAAATTTAAATTTGTCATTAACCACTTTTTAATAGGATGCGTATTTTTGGTTTTAATCATGAAAAATATGAAGGACCTGCCTAATGTTAAATGGAATCGATCTCCTTTGAAATAATTTTTATAACACTGTTCTTTTGTTGAAAATTGATTTTTGAAACAGAAAATTCAACTACAGAGACTCAACGGTACTTCTCGTTTTCGGGGCTGTAGGGGAAACGAACGCGAAGTGTCAGAATACCCTCTCCTCTGCGACACGCGAGAGCCACGTGACGCATGCGCGAATTCAAACGCTCTCAAGCGCTGTACAGCTTTGTCAAGTATGTTCCGTGAAAGGAAACCTTCCCTTCAGTGGCACCGAAACGAAATTATTTTTTGGGGGAAATTTATTTAATTGTGAATTTTTCGAGATACATAATTTAAATTTTGAAATTTCAATTTAATTGGATTTTGAAGATGATAATTATTAACATCAGAACGCAAATTTTTCAAATTCCAAGAATAACTACCGATGTAAAGTTTAAAATTTTTTGAGTACTTTTTCTCCTTCTTGAATTGCTTTAAGGATACTTGACTTTGTTACAGCAATGAGCCATTCACTTTTTTACGTATTTTTGTTGGCGGCTCCATTAAAATTCTATTTCAAAAAATATCACAATATGGGTTATGGTATTTGGTAAACAGTTTGACAAAACAAAAGGTATGCTGTCTTGTTCGGTGTGAAATGAGGCAAGGAGTGGGGGCGAGCGAACGAAGGAGAATTCGCAAAACAAGAAGTGTCTTAGAGAGTAGTGTCGTAGAGTCTACTGTATGACATTCTTGGTAGAAAAATAATTTTTTTAATTAAGATGCCATCTTGTTTAGTTAAAAACTAAACTCATTGTTAGAAAATGCATAGACTTTGTTGAAATTTAGTCTTTTTTAGTAGAAAATTAATCTTCTTGGTTAAAAATTTATCTTGCTGATTGAGGAATCAACCATTTTTCTGATAATTATTTTTTTTGAAATTAATTTATTGAAGTGAAAATTTGACTGCCCATTTTTGGTAAAGAATTTATGGATAATTTTCATTACAATCTGTTTGGGTAGATAACTCACCTATTTTTTTTCACTTTTTTCAAATTGAAAATTATAATTTTTTCTAACTAAATACTGAAGTATCCCATTTTTCGTTAAATATTAAGTTCAGAATTCAAGCTTCATCTGTTTCGCTTTAAAATGAATCATTTGATTGAAAATTCAACTATTTTTTTAAAATTTCTATTTTTTGTTTTAAATTAATTTCTGCAATGGTAAAATCTACTTATATTACTTTTGGTTGGAAAATCATATTTTTTAGTTCCAAATCATACATTTGTTTGAAATTTTCTAGATTTTGTAAAAAATTCGTAATTTTTGTTAGAAAAGTAATATTCTTGGTTGAAAATTAATATTTTTTATTAAAGATGCAGTTATTTAACAAAATTCCTTTTCAGTTTGTGAAAAACCAATGTCTTTAAAAGAAAATTCAATTCTACTATTTTTGGTTGAAAATTGATGTTTTAAATTGTAAAATGACCTTTTTTTACTTAAAAATCCGATTTAAAAAAATTTCTTGGTAGAAAAATAAACTTCTTGATTGAAATTATTATCTTTTTCTAGCATTCTATTATTTTTTTCAAAATTCTTTTTTCTTGAAAAGTTAATTTATTTAAGAGAAAGTTCGATTTTACCAAGAATTAGAAATGATATTTAAAAAAAATTGTTCTTTTTTTGTTAAAAATTCAGTTTTTTAAACCGCCTTTTTTAGATAGGTAAAATAATTTTCGCGGTTGAAAATTCATTTTTTCATTGATGGTTCAATCATTTTTTTGAAAATTCCTTTACAATTGCGCAAAAATTAATTTATGTGAGATAAAATTGAATTCCTTTTTTGTTAAAAATTACATTCTTTAACTGAAAATTAAACTATCCCACTTTTGGTGGAACACTAAAATTTGAAATTAAAAATTGATATTTTTGGGTAGAAAATTCAATTATTTGTTTCAATCATTGTCTTTTTTTATATTAAATTAATCTTCTTGGTTGAAAATATATCTGTTTGCTCAAAAGTTCAACTATGTATCCTCAAATTCATCTATTTTAGTCAAATTCCAATTAATTCGTTGAAAATTTAATTTTTTGTTTTGGACAAGTTCGGCAAAAATCTAAGCATAATTAAAACAAGTGTATTAGAATTTTCCAGATTCTCTTTTGACAAATTTAGAATTTGTTTAAATTTGTTATGAACAATAATTTGAAAAAAATGAGAATTTAAAGGTTTTCCCACAGTTTCATTAACATTATTAATTAATGATGAATTGCATTAACTGATTGTTATTTTTGTGAGTTAGTTTTTAAGAATATATGAATAAAATTTTTCCAAATTTCTTGAATTTTTTAAAGATTTCGATATTTTCGAAACGTACGAGGGTAGTTCAATAAGTCCTTAGAATGACCAACAGATGGCGCGCGAATCGCTCCAAATCATCTGTTCTCAGTCAGCACCACTCCCGACTAGATATATG
>NC_046665.1:103118963-103122425 GCF_010883055.1 Belonocnema kinseyi | reverse complement strand
TATATCTAGTCGGGAGTGGTGCTGACTGAAAACAGATGATTTGGAGCGATTCGCGCGCCATCTGTTGGCCATTCTAAGGACTTATTGAACTACCCTCGTAATCTCACGCCGCTGCGCGTGAGTCCACTTTTCACATACGTTTAGCGTACTAAAATTCCACAACCTTTTTTTACAGTGTACCGTCATCTTTTTTTTGTGCGCAACACATATTTGCTTTGGATTTTTTTCTTGATTTTAGACTTATTTAAAAATTTTATACATAATTCAGGGGTGTTTCATCCCCGCTTATTTTTTTAATTCATTTTGGATGGACTCTGTTTTACTTTCCTTGTTATAAGACTATCTTACCAATTTCTAATGCTTGGAAAGTATATGTTATCATAGACAAAAAATAAATCAATGGGGGTAGTTATTAAATAATGGGGGTAGCTACCCCCATTAATTTTTTTTTTTAATTTTTATGTTAAAACACAACTTTCTTTTGATCTCAAGTGCAAAATATATATATTTAAAAAAATGTTCTCTCACGAGTTTACCAATTTTTCGCAAATTTAAAAATATGTAGGGGCGATTCACCCCCGCGTAATTTTTTTATTTATATTGAATGGTTTTTATTTTACTTCCTTCGTTATAAATCTAAAATTTTTGACTGTGAAATTAAACACTTTTAGCGTAACTTTAAATATATTTAGGGGTGGTTTACCCCGTCATTTTTTTTCTTTTTTTGAGATAATAAAAGTAGGTTTTATCGAAATCAATTTGGTTTTCAAACACAAAACTATACAATCGACACTTGATGCCCCTATCTTTGAGGGCATATTTCACCTACTTTAAATGTTTTTCCGCAGATAAAAAAACGTTATGCTTAGGTCCGGCAATTTTTTAAATAAAAAATCAGGTACTTCTGATGTTGCAAACATTCTGATTTTGATTGAACGAATTTTAACAAATTCTGCACAAAATATTTGGCCCCAAAAAAGATAAAATTGCCTGGATGGTGAGGCCAACTAAATGATCTTCGAATTATGGATTTTCAATCCCAAGAAACCATTTTTTTTTATTAATTAAATTTACAATAAAATAGTTGAATTTCCATCCGAATATCTAATATTTTAATTTAAAAAGATAAATTTTTATTTATAAGGAAGAAATTTTTCATAAAAAAAGGAATTAAAGAAAATACATGGATATTTCTGTATAAATAGTTTAATTTTTAAGCCTAAAAACGAATTCTCTACAAAACAATATTACATTTTCAACCAGGAAAATGTAAATTGTTCGCCGAAAAAATTCATTTACATACAAGTGATTGAATTTGTAACCGAAGTTTTTAATCTTCAAGAAAAAGATTAATCTTTTACAATGTAGTTTAACCTCAAACCAAGTTGCTGAATTTTTGACAATTTTTTACCAAATATTTGAATCAGCACCTAAAACAAGTTAATTCTAAAGTAATCAGTAGCATTTTTGACTGTAAAGAATGAAGTATCAATAGAGAAGATTAGTTAAATAATAAAACAAAAATAAATAAATAATAAATAAATCAAGTCCATTTATTTGAAAAATACATTTTCTATCTTATGTTTTATCTTTGATTTTTTTATTTGTAATGTAATAATTTATTTATATATTAATATTATAATTATGATTACATAAATTAGTGAAGTTATTATAAACTTAGCTTAGTAGGTCTTGAAGCACGAAAAATTTGATTTCTTGTTATGAAAAATAGTAATTTGCATTTTCCTGTAAAATCAAGACAAGATAAAAATAATGTCAAAGGAGCCATCTTGCTTACTTCCAAAAACTAAAAACAATGCTCTTAACCTTTTTTCTTTCTTTCGTTTCTTTTAAATTTAGAAAATCATATTACTTTATTCAAAAAACCAAAGAAAATTAATTTTTAACAAATGAGTTGAATTTCTAACAAGAAATATGAGTTAAAAAAAAATTTCGTCAAAATAATTAAATTCTTAACCAAATAAATCATTTTTAACAACAATTATGAATCTCCAACCAAAAAGCTAAATTTTTAACAAAATTGTTCAATTTTTAGCAAGAAAAATTAATTTTAAACCAAGAAAGATGGAATTATCAATGAATAGGTTAATAAATGTTTAACCAAAATGATTAATTTTTTTAAGTCAAATTTTGAAGGAAAAAAGAAATGATTTTTCAACATAAATGGATGTTAGACAAAAAAGCCTAATAAAAAAAAAAATTTCTCCCAACCCGATGAATTTTCTACCCAATAGATGAATTTTTAATGGAAATGACAATTTAACCACAAGGGATTTTTTTAGCAGTTTATTTGCATTTTCAATGAAAAAGATAAGTGTTCTAACAACAAAAAAGAATTTTTAACTAAATAGTTGGATTTTTAACCAAGCTAATGAATGTTTAAATAGAGCGATGCATTTTTTTTTAATGAATTTAAAAGCAAATATTTTAAGTTTGAAACAAGAAGAAAAATAATTAAAAGGGAAAATCTATTTTCTACCCAAAAATTCGAATTTTCAGCAAAAAAACAAGAATTTTTGAAGAAACAAGAAAGATCCTATTTCTAGCCTTTTCTATATACAATATTTTTCGGAATTCAGCCGAGCTCTAATTTTTGATATTTTTGGAAATTATTGGAAATAATTAGGTACCTTTATTATAAACTATATCGGATTCTTTTATGTTTGATTATAAATTTAACTATTAAAAAAATTGATCTACTTTTTTTAAATTACTTTTTTTAGTTGATAATTCATCATTTTAGTTCAAAATTTATCTTTTTAGTAGAAAACATAACTATTTTTTTAAAATTAATAACTTCAATTGAAAAAAATTAGCTGTACTTTCGACAATTGGTTTAACTTTAATATTTTTGCCTGAGAATTCACCTATCTTGTTAAAAATTAATATTTTTCTATACATTTTAAAAGATTTCAAGGTAATTAAAAATATTTTCAGATTCCTAGAAAAATGTATAATTTTTTTTCTAAAATTAATTTTCAAAAGATTCTTTGAATTAATTAAAAACATATCCAAGGCGATTTTTTCTTGTTGAAAGATTTTTCAAAACATTTATGGAGAATTCGTATTATTTAAAAAAATGGTTAAAATTTTGGAAAAAAGGTCCAAGATAGTTCAAAATTTGGAAAGAATGCCAAGTTTGTCAAAAAATATTCGGGAACATTTTTAGACAATTTTAAGAATAATCCGAGTCAGTTTAAAAAACTACAAGTTCTGAGCTGATCTACATTTTTTGAATTTTGTTTAAAATAATAAAAATTAATTTAAAACTTTCTTGGTACGAGGGTAGTTCAATAAGTCCTTAGAATGAAGTATAAAAACAATTTTTTTTGAGTAAATTTTTTTTTTATTTTTCAACATAATCTCTTTGGAGCTCTATACAGTTGGTCAATCGCTTTTCAAGTTTTTTTAATCCTTCAGAAAAGTGCGTTTTCGGAAGTT
>NC_046665.1:103099580-103118863 GCF_010883055.1 Belonocnema kinseyi | reverse complement strand
ACGTGGAATTATACTTATTGACTACTTGGAAAAGGGGAAAACAATCACTGGTGAATATTATGCATCATTATTAGAGCAGCTGAAAGAAGAAATTAAAAAAAACGACCGCATTTGGCGAGAAAAAAAATTCCCTTTCATCACGAGAACGCCCGAGTTCACACATGCTTCGTTTCAATGGCTAAAATTGAAGAACTAAAATTCGAATTGGTCGAACACCCACCGTATTCACCAGATTTAGCCCCCAGTGACTTTTTCTTATTTCCAAACTTGAAAAAATGGCTCGGTGGACAGAGATTTCCAGACAACGAAGACGTCATTGCCTCTGTAAGTGCTTATTTTGAGGAACTTCCGAAAACGCACTTTTCTGAAGGATTAAAAAACTTGAAAAGCGATTGACCAAGTGTATAGAGCTCCAAAGAGAATATGTTGAAAAATAAAAAAAAAATTTACACAAAAAAAATTGTTTTTATACTTCATTCTAAGGACTTATTGAACTACCCTCGTAGTATAGAAATGTCTAAAATTGTACAAAAGTGTAAAATTCCCAACTGAATTGAAATTTAATATATGACGTTCAATAAAACAACGGAAAGTGGAAAATTTCTCAAAAATATCAACCTAACTTCAAATACTTAAATCATTAAGGTCATATTAAGAATATATTTATAATTACGGAAGCTTATATGGCATAAAATTTATAATTTAAAGTCAGTCACTCGCATTTATGCTTTCGCCGAAAGTGAGCTATAAAGTTTGCAAACTAAAATCTACGTTCGCTCATAACATGCGAACAAACGAGCGAAAAAAAAGCTTCATCGCGGAAAGTACACAGATGTGGAATATTATACGGACGAATCTATAATCACTATAAAGTGAAGAAATTTTCGTCAGAAAATAGAAATTTATGCGCAGTCGGTATTTTTAGCAGTCTGGGGAATTTCATTATGCACAGCGTTAGTCCTTTTTACACACTCTGAACGTAGTGATTTTCAACACGTCGTATGAATTCATGAAAAGTCATAGAATCAAACCTGTCAGAGACGTAATTCTAAACAACATGTGGAAATTTGATTTCTAACCTGTAATTTTAATGCATCTAAAGTGACATTTGATATGTGGAAATTTACACTTTGAAGTGCAATTTTAAACGAATTTTTTACTGTGTATTTATGTGTTTTTAAGAAAAAGAGCAATGCAGAGGGTAACTAATCACCTGTAAACTATTTTTATAAAAAAAAAATCATTAAGAGGCATAAATATTTTATAGACGAAAATAATACGTTGAGGTCAAATTTTTAATATTTTGTATATTTTGCATATTTTGTGAGAAACAATTTATAGGTAGTTACAAGCGTCGATGCTCTGTATTTCCTTAAACATACATAAAAACCTTCATTCTCTTTTTTGTGTGACACACGTATTTTTTCGGATTTTTTTGCACTATTTTAGACTTATTTTGCGATTCTACACATAATTAGGGTGTGGTTTCCCCCCGCGTGATTTTTTAAATTATGTTAGATGGACTCTATTTTATTTCCTTCGTTGTAAAACTAATTTTCCAATTTTTTGTGTATGGAAAGTATACGCCAACTTTATTTTTGTCTCAAGTGCAATATATATTTAAAAGCTTTTCCTGTGAATTTAAATATATTTAGCACAACTTTAAATATATTTGAGGGTGGCTCACGCGTTTCATTTTGTTGTTGTTGAGAAAAATACGTTATTTATCTTTTATCACAAAGAAACTTTTCTAGAAAGTTTGATCGAGATCAATTTGGTTTTTAAACACAAAACTATACAATAGACACTTGAGAACACTATCTTTGAGGGGCTATTTTTCACCCCCTTAAAATATTTGTTCCGCAGGTAGAAAAAAATACGTGTCACTAAGTATTTCGAGTACTAAAAACATATATCAGGGTGAATCAAATCGGCGACAGTAACCTGGAGTACTTTCCTTGTTGGTTGAAAGTGTTAGCATTTTTGTGAAAATACGTCTTTTTGGGAACA
Source organism: Belonocnema kinseyi (assembly GCF_010883055.1). NCBI lineage: Eukaryota > Metazoa > Arthropoda > Insecta > Hymenoptera > Cynipidae > Belonocnema > Belonocnema kinseyi. Next base: position 103,116,853 of record NC_046665.1, on the reverse strand, counting down.
AAATTAATCATCTTGCCTAAAAACTAATCTTCTTACTTGAAAATTTATCTTTTCGTTTTAAAACTCATCTATTTTAGTTAAAGATTGATCATTCTAGTTAAAAATTCATTACTTCAATTTTTTTTTTTCGTGAAACATTGATTCCTTTAACTGAAAATTCAACTGATCCATTCTTGGTTCAATTTTGGTTGAGAATTTATGTATTTTATTGTAAAATCTCATTTTTTGGTCAAAAATAGAATTCCCTAAAAATCAGAGATAAGAAGACCAAATAAAAAATTCGTTTTAATTATCATGGAAATCCATGAACTTTGGAGACAAATTCACGAAATGATTAAATAGAATCTCTTCTGAAGGTTCTACATGTAATAAATCTTGCAGCCATGAAAAAGTATATTCTGTAAGATAAACAAGCTTAGTCATTCTGATTGGTATATAAGGGAACATATTTTAAAAATTTGCTAGTTATTGTTCATCGTCAAGACCTTCAAGATTAAATTCAGACTCTCTTTCGGTGGTTGTCTATCGCGCAGAAATGGAGATGAGCATCTTATTCCTCACTTGCATCGGTGTCATTGCTCTAACCAGTAAGTGTAATATAACACACGTATTATCAACATGCAGGAAGCATCTATTATATCGTAATCTTCCGTTTTAATATTATTATTTCTACCAACCTGAATTTTATTTTTATTTTGCAAACTTAATTTGACCAGACGTATGACAAATATTTGATTCCATAAAATTAATGTAGAACGGAAAATTCCGTAATATACGGGCATTATAAGTGCTACTTGAGCTATTTGATTTGAAGATAACATTCTTGTTAATCTTCTTTTTTTTACTTAACACAACAACATTAATCTTTTAGGTTGAATAATTCATCTTTTGGGTAGAACTATTTAGTTGAAAATTCATTTTTTTGCGATTCATCATTTGAGTTTAAAATTCATCTCTGTTGTTGAAAATGTAACTATTTTCTTGAAAATTCGATTTTTTTGGCTCAATTTATTCTTTACGAACATTAAAAGTTTTTCATTTTTGGTAGAAAATTGGTATTTTTCATTGAAAATCGATCTTTTCTAGTAAAAAATTCCTCATTTTTGGTTGAAGATTTATTCTTTTTCATGCACAATGCAATCGTTTCAGCCTAAATTAATCTGCTTTTTGGTTAGGGATTCAAAAATTTGGTGGAAAATTAAACCGTTCGATAGAAAATTAGCTTCTTTTTTAAAAACTAAATTTTTATTTTTTTAAATTTAATTTTTTGGTAGACAATTAAGTTTATAAAAATCATATTGTTGGATTAAAAATTCAACCGTTTTATAGATCAATAATCCTTTTGGCTTTAAAATTCAGCAATTTTTTCGAAAATTTAAGTATTGTGTTGAAAACTCGTGTTTGTGTAAAGAACATCAATACTTTTTCCGGAAAGTTCATCTCCTTGGTTTAAAATTGAACTATTTGTTTAAAAATTCATATTTTTAGTTTAAATTTAACTATTTACTGATAAAATAAAATATTTTAATGAAAATTTGACTTTATCGTAAAAAATGGACTTTCTGGTCAAAAATAATGTTTCTGTGTTGAGAATTCAACCCTTTTGTAGATTTCAAATTTTTACTGGAAATTTGTTTTTTGTATTTCTTAAAAATTACCTTTCTTCATCTGAAGATTGCATTTTCCACGTGTGGTGAGAAACTTATTTTTTATTAGTTAAAAAATCAATTATTTACAAATTTATTTAAAAATTCATCTTTTTGTTTTAGAGTTAATTTTTCTAGTTGGCATTCATGTATTTTGTTGAAAAATCGTGTTGCTTGGTAGAAAATTAATCTTTCCATTTAAAAATTTATCTTTTTGTTTGAAAATAAAACTACTTGGTAAAGTTGAACTTTTTTATTAAAAATTCTTTTTCATGATTTAAAATTATTCTGTTCCATTTGAAGATTCATCAGTTTAGTTGAAAATTCATTACTTGCATTGATTAAAAAAATCTAATTACAAGTATTTAAAGAGCTTATATATCAATAAAAGGCAATATTTTCTAGCGACGCTTTATATATGCGGTATGTTATTTTCTAACACTATTATTTCAAAAACCTGACATGGTCCAAGAATTTTTTTTCTATTTTAACTCAGGTACCAAAAATCGATAAAAGTGTTCCCAAAATTATAAAAACCTCAGCAAATCAAGAGAAAATCCAAACAGTTCCTTTGTTAAAATATCTCTTAAAATTTGGAAAAACATACAATTGTATAGAATTGCCTAGGAGTTTGAGGATTTACATAATTTTTATTCATGTCAAACCATTCGAGAGATTTTCTGACATTTTACTAGATTCCAAGAAATTTCAAGATTTTAAACATTTTAAGGGATTAAAAATTTTTTTAGAGGAATTGAGCATTTAAGGATATCGAAGATAAGAAAGGATCTCAAAGAAATGTTTTATGAGGTCTCAGGATTTTATAGATTTAAACATTTTCAAAGGAATTAAATACAGTATTAAGAGTTTCAAGATGTTGTACGGGCTTTAGTAAGATTGAAGAAAATAAAAAATTTGAAACAATTCTAAGGTATATAGTGTGTTTAAAACAATACTAAGGAATTCAATAATATATCAGAGATTTGGATAGGATTATCAAGAAGGATGTTAGACCAGGAAAGGAGATTAAAATTATTTTTTGTTTAGGAATTGTTTCAAACTTTTAAATGAAAAATGTACCGAATCACTTAAAACATCACAAATTTTTTATCGTAAAATGAAATGTAATTTAGAATAAGTTTTATTGTATAAGTAAAAATAAAACAATTATTAATTCGAAACTTTTTAAAATAAAAGTTTTTCAAATTCTGATTTGAAAAATTGTTCAGCTTATAGAAATATTTCAATGTTCCCTAATTGAGAATTTGAAATTTTGCAGCTTAGCAGCATTTAATTTATAAAAACTTCAATTGAAAGGAGTTAATGGCCTTAGTTTATACATGAAAATTATTTAGCATTAGAATAAAAATCTCCTTTATTCAAAATGTTTATGGCTTAAAGTTTAACAGTTTTAAATTCAAAGAGAGTTCAGTTTGAATGTTTTAATTTGCAGTTTAGTTTCGATGACTGAAACAAGAGATTAAAAATGTATAAATAATTTACGACGATTTCGTAAGATAATTAAGACATTAAAAAAATAAAACTTAAGAAATGTTAAGGATTTTAATGATTATAATAAATTTTACAATATTTGAGGGATTCAAAGGATTTTAGAATAAATTAAAAAAGTCGATTAGTTTGCAATGAATTTCTTTATATTTTAAGGGATATAAAATAATTTTAGTAAATTTCAAAAGATTTTATTTTAACAGTTTCAAGTGATGTCAAAACTTTTAAGGAATTTAAGCAATTTGAAAAAATTGTAAGAATTTTAAAGTATTTATCAGATCTTGTGAATCTGATGGGATTTCAGAGGGTTTCAACTTTTTCATAATTTTTGTAAGGGAATTAAAAAGGTATTATTCATTTCGAGATGTTTTACAGGATTCTATTAGATTTCTGTAAATTATGAAGAATTTCAAAATGAATGATAAAATTTTAAGTGATTTATACGAATTTTAAGAGATATAAAAAGGTTTAAGAGTTTTCAAAGAATATTAAGAGAATCTCAACAAAAGATTTCACAACATTTTATGAAAGCTGTATGTCGTATATCGGATAAAAAAAGGTCAACCCCCGATGTAATATTTAAACAATTTAATCACCCTTTTTCCCTACTTATTTTATTAATGTTTCTGATGATAGTATTTATAATTTTAAAATGATTATGAGGTCTGAAATTTCAACTTAAAATTTGAGATTTATCAGATATTTTCCTGTGGCGCTATTTGTTCTTTTTTCAAGGCTACTTACCGATTTGCGATAAGGCTACATTGAAATGGAAAGATTAGAATTATTTTCACAATTAATTTATTATACCAGCTGTATTGAAACAAGAAGAAGGGCATATTACGAAACTTGTAAATAGTCAATAAACTTGATTAAAGTCACCTGTTTATAATGTATTGCGTCTTACTGAAAATATTACAAAATCTTATCAACATTATTCTGCTTTACCTCACTTTATTGACGTTGAAAAATAAACCTTTCATCACGTGACCTCTTATTAGTAGCACGGAATTAAATAAAATTCAATAGCGCTCACATGACATAATTTTACTTATTAATTAGTAAGCAAAATCACTGAAGAACCAGTCGATATTTTCTTTGATTGATATTTAAAGAGAAGAGAAGCTTAAAAAAATATTGTTAGAAAATAAAACATTTGGACTCTAACAGAAAATATTTGGGTCATATTTTTAATGTTTGAAGAAAAAAAGACAGAAGATTTTCTCAAATTGCCCAGTATTTTGTATTTTTTGCAACATTTTTAAACGATTTCTCATAATATAAGAAAGGGATGATATTAGTTCTATGCAGGGTCAACCACTTTTGTATAAAAGATACTTTTTTTCCTGAAAATATAATTTTACCATTTTTTTCGCAAATGATGCAAGGTGTCACATAAGAACCACAGGGTTGTTTACAGAAGTTTCTAGATATGTCAATTTTGTTTTTTAAATTATATTTTATTTTCCTTTCATTTCCGAGCAAAATGTGAAAATTTCATTTTATAATGAGAATACTCCTGCGAGAACAAAAATGACTCAACTTGTGTACCAATCACAGGATTTCTGCCTTACAAAAAACCAAATTTAAAAAAATCGGAGGTAGATCATCATATGATTATTATGCTGTAGAATTCAAAATTAAAAATGTCACTTTTCTTGAAAAAGACGTCAAAATTCAAATAATCGTAACTTCGTGAAAATTACTGGGTTTTTGTGATAAAATTTTACTCTCAAATACATTTAAAATAAAAAGATTACCTTTTTGGAAAACGACGAAAACTACAATTTTGTTTAAGAATTCATATATTTTGGTTAGTACCAATTGAATTTGAAATGTGGCAGGTTGTTTTTAAGAGGAAATTAGATGAAATTTTTTGCCGACGTATAAAAAAATATCTACAAAGTTATACATATTTGATTCAAGAAAATTTAATACTTTTGGTTTTAAACGTAAAAAATTCGGTTGAAAATGAACTTTCTTGTTAAAAATTAATATTTTTGATTGAAAATTAAAATATTCGTATAAAAATCTAACTATTTCATAGAAATAATAACTATTTTGTCAATAATTAACTTTTTGGTTAAAATTTTACAAATTAAAAAAATTACTAATTTTAAAAATTAGCTGTTTATTAGATACGTGACATTTTTTATTTAAAATTCAATAAATTTCTTGAAAATTGATGTCTTTTGTTGAAAAATTCGTCATTTTATGAAGACTATTATTCTTCTCGGCGTAAGAATCCATCTATTTAGTTAAAAATGAAACTATTTGATAAAAAAATAATTTTTTGTATAAAAAATGCAATTAATTTGTTTCAATATATATTTTTATGTATTCACTTGTCTGGTTAAAAATATTATTTGTTTTTTATTATTTTTTTTTTTAAATTAATGTTTTCACCTTACAATTTAAGAATTCTATTTTTTGTTAAAAATTTATTTTGTAGAAGTTCCACATTTAACCATTTGGTAGAAAATTCATGAATCTTTTTGATATTATTCTTTTTGGATAGTATTTTTTGGTTAAATCAAACTGTTTACAAAATTGGCTTTCATCCTTTTAGTCAGGAATTAAAATAAGTTATTACAAATTTATTTTGTTTGAAATTCATTTTTTCTGGTTTAAAAATAACGTTTTTGCTGGAAATTTATATTTTTGGTTAAATATTGAACTATATGGGTAAAAGTTAATAATATTTTTCTAAAAATCATTTATATTTGCATTACGTTTTAAGTTAAAAAATATTAAATTTTAAAGTCAAAAAAGCAAAAAATTTTCAACAATATATGAAAATTTTCAACGTGAAGAATTAAATTTGTGGCTAAGAAAAAAGCTAATTATCAAGCAAAGAATAAAGGTATTTTCAACAAAATATCTCACTTTTCAACCAAACAGTTTAAACTTCAACCAAGTAATTAAGTTTTCATTAAAAACATTAATTCTGACAAAAAAATGTAACAATTTAAAATTCAACCAAAAAATATTTTAATTTTCAATAAAAGATATTTATGTTCAACCAAAAAAACGACTTTTTAACATGATTTGAATTTTCAACTAAGAATTATTCTTCAATCAAGAAAGAGAAAATGTTGCAAATAAGCTGTTGAATTTTCAGGAAAAAGAATAAATTTTCAATCATTTTTTGAGAAAATACATGAATTTTAAACAAAAAATTTGCATTTTTAACTAAAAACGATCAATTTTGTACCAAATAGTTAAATGAAGTGTAATACAAAGCTACGTTTTCAAATGAAAAAAAGAAGAAACGTATGTATTGTTCAAGCAATAATAAATTGTTTAAATAATTACAGTTAATTCCTCAAAGTATACTTGCGCAAATTCTGATTCTATAAGTATTTCAACACAATTATAATTACAAAAGATGTTTATCCACACATTAATATTAGACTTAAGCATTAAACATGCCTTTTTACCAGGAAAATGTATACCTTGACCCTATATAACGTGTAGAGTTGAATGTGCAGAGATTAACTCTTAAATAATTAATTTCAAAAGTTTTAAAGTTAAGCGTGGAGGCTTACATGTGTAGAATTAAATGTGTAGATTCGACGTTATGATAATCTTCTAGGGCATTTAGAAATTAAACTTTTCCTTCTCTTGCCATTTTTTCATATCGTCCGTTATTTGGCTTAACAGGCTCACTTTTTGAATTTTTATCCAAAATGTCTGGCTATAAAATTTGACCTTTAGTTTAGGAAACTAATAAAGTGTACCAGAGGCCAATTTAATAGAATGGGTTTTTTTTAATATTATCGTGCTGACAGGTAGGCATAAATACATATAGACAGACCGACAGACAAACACATTCGTAAAAACCTAATTTTTGTATTCAGGGGAACTCCAAACGTAGAAATTTGAAAAAGACTGGGGAAGAGGGAGGGGGTTTGTTAAATTTTACACAAATATAATACCTTCTCTGATGAGAATGTAAAAAAAAACCATTAATGACCATTTTTTGCTCTACTTTCGGTGAAAAAATGTTATCTACTTATTTCTGCTTAGCTTGTGTCGTGTGTCAAAAAATGTAATGTTCAATGTTTTTTTTTGACAAAACAAAAACTGCGTGTCCTATAAAAAAAGGTTATTATCAAATTTGGAGATATTTTTTGAGTACACAATGTTTGTCTAATCATTTTTTCTATCTTGTATAGTTGGACCCCATAATGCAATTTTGGATTATTTTTTGTGCGGTAAAAATTAGAAATTTCAATTTTTCGAAAAAATTCAAAAAGTTGATATGATAATCTCATAGGGCTATCGAAAAGTAACATTTTTCTTTTTAAGTACTATGAAAAACGGTACAGAGAATTTTTGAATTCTGAAAAAATGTGGACTCAAAAATTGTCGAAATGGGTATTTTTAGTGTCGGTCTTTAGTATTTTTATCCAAAATTTCTGACTAACTAACATGGCATTTAGCTTAGGGCACTAAAAGAGTGTACCAAAGGCCAATCTAATAGATTAATGCTTTAAAAAGTTATCGTGTTCACAGACAGACAAACGTACAGACATTTTAATATTTTTCAATTAAAATTTGCAACTGAGTTTCGATTACTTTGAAGCAGTACATTTTTAGCCTTAAGAATTCGAGATTTTTTAACTGCAATGATTGTCAAAAATTTTAGCGTAACTTAAAACGGTCTTCCGGACGATCAAAAACTTCAAGAGATTAAAATTTTTTAAATAATCTTAAAAAAATTAAGAAATTTTAGAGATTTCAAAGATTTTAATGACTTTTACAATGTTTGAGGGATTCAAAAGATTTTAGAAGAAATTAACAGCTATGCAAATTTCGCAAAGAATTTTTACATATTTGAACAGATTGAAAAAAAAAGTTTAGCGAAGTTGAATGCATTTAAACAGTTTCAAGGGATTTTAGAACTTGTAAGGAATTCAAGGAATTTCAAAGACTTATGAAAATGTCAAGGGATTTATTTGATTTTCTAAGTTTTACGGTATGTGGATTACGAAGGATTTTGAAAGAAATCATACGATTTCAATGGATTCTACGAATTTTCAGAGATATAAAAAGATACATGAGTTTTCCAGGAATTTTTAGAGAATCTCAACAACCGATTTCACAAAATTATATGGGAAATGTATATTACATATCGGATAAAAAGAGTTAAGCCCATGTTGTAATATTAACAGAATTTCATTATACTTTTTTCCCACTTTTGTTTTATTTATGCTACTATTGACATTATTTGAAATTTTTAAATGATAACGAGGTATGGAATTTAACCTTAAAACTTGAGATATATCGAATGTTTGGCTGCGGTGCTAATTGTTTTTTAAACGCCTGCTACCTATCTGTGATAAGGCTACGTGAAAATGGAAAGATTAGAATTACTTTCAAAATTAATTTGTTATGCCTGAATTTCTTACGAACAAACGCGATTGTATGTTATTTGCAGCTGCGTTAAAACAAATAAAGGACACATTTCGAAACCTCTAAATATGATGCGTATTCTTCACGAACATTGGGTTTAAAAAATGTTTTGCATTTTAACATTATTTTACTTAATCCCAATTTGTTAACGTTGTAAAATAAAACTATCAATAGGTGCCTTTCCATAAGTAACGTGCAATTCAATAAAATTGAATAGCACGACCCTGATCAAAGTTTACTAATTGATAAGTAACCCAAATCCCTACTATTATGTTTTTTTTAAAACTTTTACTCATGTGAACCCGGGTAGCTACGGACTAACTCAAGTAACCGATAAGATGTGGATGTTATCAGTTAATTTAATACGATGAAAAAAATCTTTTGCGATAATGTTGTAGATATAAAATTACGAGCATAGTGTCGTTTAGAGCTACTACCTTACCGTTGCCATACTTAAATAGCGGCCGTGAGCGTTGGAGGTGACAACAGTCGCCTCTGAGTGCTTTCTTAGAGCTGTCATTTGACACTCAAAAGATTTTTAGTCGCTCGCTTCTTGATGGTCGAGATAGTTTCTTACAATGCGACAGGTATTTAATCAAACCGCCTTCTGAGCTGCTGCCAATAACCTCCTCACTTCTAAATGTTCAAGATGTTCAGTGCACCTTGCGTGCACATTCCCTGTAGCAAAATCACAATAGGATAAATAGACGATTTACATTTCTCCATATGGTCTTCAATGTATGCCTTAACTCTCTATACTTATTGATCTTGGTTGTTAGGTCGACTGGAAATTTCGGTCAAGTGAATAAGCAATGCCGATAATGTCAGGTCGATTGGCTCGGATGTAATGATCTGTTTTGGATAGTAACATTCCAATATAAGATGTAATTTTCATTTTCTAACAATGCATTATAATAAATCTATGGAAAGGCATCCATTCTGTCAAGGGTCCTAGGTTGAGGGCAAGTTGTTGATGTATAAGGCACGCTACATCATTATGTCTGTGCCTATATTCTCTTTTCGCTATTACGCGATAGACCTCAATAATGTGCTCGATGGATTCGTTGGTATCCCCACATAATCGGCACTGGTCAACCATGTCTTGATGTAACACGTGTTCGCGAGAATTTCTGGTGCTGATAAATTTGTCCTGTATCTCAATGACGAATCCTTCCGTCTTTGAATACAGAGCACCCTTTCTTAGCCAAATATGGGATGCCTCACTATCTACTTCATGTTGATCTAACGTTTTGGGGTGCTCACCGTAAATAACTTTTTGTCTTCATTGTAATTCTAATTCCTCTATAGTTTCTGCCCTTTTATTGAACGCCTCATCTGATGTCAAATTCAAGGGCATGTAGTCAAGATCTGCTTTGCAGATTGTATTGTAAAGTGTAATATTTCGTTTGCTGTTAAGATATTCTCGCAACTGTATAACTTGTGACTTACACAGTTTGTTGACAACTGCGACGTCCCTACCCCCTACATGTCGTGGTAGAACTACCCTTTTATTCGCTGAATTATTGTGGTGCATTCGGTGCTGCGTCATTTCTACGCAGACGATTCTGTTTAACTTATCAAGGTCGGTGTTAGAGTATTTGATAAGCCTGAATGAGTATGTGAGGACAGAGATGGAAGAGGTGTTGATTGTCCTGATTTTGTTTGCCGGGTTGAGAAAAATCTTTATAATCAATTTCAGTCTCGTATTTCAGGCAGTCGTTAGGCTGATATTCACTATTTATGCTGAATACCCTTAGATTTAAGAATACTCAGATATTTACATGACTCGTCCGCAGCCATTGCTTCAATGTCTTTTTCGAACTCGTTCTCTAAATCTGCGATCCCTTATTCTTCTCTTGTTAAATTCACTGTTCTGCATTTATCTAGTCTGAACTTCATGTGAATATCGTAGGAAAATTCCTTTGTGACATCCATCACCTGTTGCAGTTTCTGGGCTGAACTAGCATACAGCTTCTGGTCATCCATGAACAGAAGATGGGTTACGTAATGACCATCCTTATTATCATATATTCTGAACCTATGAGAAATGCTGTTTAGTGTTTGGTTTATTTGATTCAACGCTCTATAGAATCATTGTGCACTTCAGAAGTTTCATTGAAATTCGCCCATCGTAATGCATACTGATATAGTTATCCTTGGTTATCTGTGATCAAAATACTTGATTCTTGTACTCCAAAGCCCCATCGTATGACTTAGAAAGTTAATGATGCATGGGCTGATTTTGTAAAGTTTTAAGACTTTAAGCAAATAGTCATGCGGCATGAAAAGAAAACCTTAATTGTGGCCAATGTATGGCACGTATAAGTCCCTTTGATGCTTACGAGCTTAAGTCATTGCAATAGCGGCTATAGTGATTAGATCTTCCTGCCTCGTGAGTTTTTACAACATCTTTTTTGTTCTTCTGTAAGGATGCCTTTCTCGTCGCAATGAGAATATACCTTATCTGCTATGATAGCTGTAAGACATTTATAAATCGGTGAAAGACAGGCTATCGGTCGAAGTTCAGATGGATTTTGAGCTTCTGGTCTTGAGTGTTTAATAATTTTATAAAAAAAAACTTGCCAACGCATGGCGCACATTCGTCAGGTACTTGTACTAGAAGTTGTGTACCATGAATGGACCTAAAGCTTTCCAGTTACTAGCCCTTTTCAAGAACGCTAAAACATCTAAATCTGTGATGTTTTTCAGTTGCATTTCAGGGATATTTCTTGCTTACTTCGGCGTCTCGCTAGTTATTTAGCTTTACTCTCAGTTCACGATAGAACCCTCTTCGCTTTGTCTCAAATTTTCGATTTTGTCGCCTTCGTGCACTACTTTTCTTGAACCGACGTAGCCTGGCAGTAAGAACATAACTCTCTGTCATTTGGACTCTATAATGTCTTCCAGTATTCCTAGTGTTAATGTCTCGATCTCGATCTCTTTCTGGGACAAAAACTGCATTTGCAGGCCTAGTTTTACGGCCCAACGTTCTAACGGTTGCCAGAGCTGCACAGTATACAAGAGTTTACACCTCTGACGCAGTTTGTGCCACGTTCAAATACGTAGTTAAAACTTTGATGTCGAAATGTGCTATTAGTGCACCCAGATCATTTGTGATGTTCATTTTGGGCAGAGAATGCCTTAGTGTTGGTTCTACATATCTGAACTCCAGTTAAGCATGATCGAAATTTCTTTCCAGGTGCTGTAGTTTTTCTGAGATTCCCCTATCAATATCATCGTTAGTAATATCCGGATGTGGTTCTAATGGATCCGGTGCATGATGTTCATTATCCCTAGCACCTATGCCTTCAGTATCAATCAAGTCTTCGTTATCCACATCTTCCAAGGCGAGCTCATCAATAGGAAGCTGCCGTTCCATTTTGATAGCAGCTATTTCAACAGCCGTAAACGGTCTGTTTACAGATATTGACCGCTTTTGATCTGCCAGATTCTGCTCATTTATTTTTGTGGCTAGCTCTGGGTATTTAAGTTAGAAGAGTCTATGATATTCTCTCCTCACTCTTTTCCCACCTTTCTCTGCAAAAAATAAAGGCGCATAACATCTCTGTTCATATGGTATGTCCATTTTCGTCACTTTTTTGTTTGCTGAACCTCTACTTCTGCCTCTGATTGTATAAGGTCTTCCACCTCTGGAGGATGTGGTGGTGTTGGATCATTAATAGGTTGAGAAAGAACATCAATTGCTCCTGCTTGACCGTTTGCCGCGGCTTTCTCTAACTGATGTTCATTGCTGTCATTTTTTCCACGCCAAATCAACCTGTTGTTTAATTTCCATTGCTCAGTCTTCTGTAACATGTAGATTAGTCTTGATGTCCTTCACCTTAGCGATGAGATCTCTTAGTGTGACTTTTTGTATATTAGGATACTTTGCAGCAAATTTTGTTCTTTCATTGTGGTATCCCAATTAATTCTCTCCGACGGTTTTGGCCGCAAATAGCTAGCGCTAGCCAAAGCATCCTCAGCAAGGCACAGTTGATGTTCCACTGCCTACCGTTTGTCGCAGATGTTCCTGCTGACCAGCTGTTTGATTAGTGAAATCTGCCTGACTATTTCGCAGCTCACCGACGCCAGCGTCCCGCATCCTGTGGCCCCCAGATGTGGCTCCAGGGATGCCCCGATGATCCTCGGGAAGCGACAAGCGTTTCAAAATCTTTAATATATTCTCTATTTTTCATTGATGCGTTTTGGTGTTCGACTTAGTCCCTCTCCTTTTCGTTATCAGCCTATTTGGCATGGGAAACCCTACCAGTAGCAATATTTGTTTTTATTAAACTTTTACTCGGGTAAACCCGGCTATACATCATAGCCACGGACTAAGTCAAGTGACTGATGAGATAAGAATGTTATAAGTTAATTCAAATAATTTAATACGATGGTTGAAACCTCCTGCGATAATGTTGTAGGTATACAATTACGAGAGGCCACGAACGTTGGATGTGACAACAGTCACCTCTGGATTATTATTATTATCATTATTCTGTGTTGAGACTGTAATAGCCCCTGACGTTAAAGTGATCCCGCTGCATCACCTTATAAGCTTAAGCGTGACCTCATAGCGCTTTGCAGAGGTAGAGGACCGCAGCTACGCTGTTCGTTGATATTTTTAACTCATTGATGCAGCAACTGCCTGTGAGTGTTATGCATATCCCCGCAATCGTGGGACAGTGACAAAGGATATGAGTAGCCGCTTTATTATATTTTTTACATGCGACAGAAGGGACTTGAGTATTGCCTTCCCTTTGTTAGAGTTTACCTTCGAGACAAATGTTAATATCTTTAGTGACTAACCTACTGGAAATCCTTACAAGTGGTTCGGGTCCAGTTGAAATTTTTTTGCTGCTAGTTTTGATAACTTGTCTGATAACTCATTGTCCTTAATGCTGCTATGTCCAGGGATCCAAAGCAGAGTAATTAGGTTGCCGGTCAACAGCATATTCAGTACCTCAAAGCACTTGCAAACTAATAGTAACGTGGTCCTTGTTCCATTTAGGGCCATTATAGCAACCCTGCTGTCTGAGCACATACGAATGTAACATATGTTGCCATACTCATTTGCCTTGTACGCGCACTGCATCAAGGCCATAATCTCAGATTGTAGACTTTGTTAAAAAACTTTGCCGCGACGGTGAAGCCCATTCAATACCTTCTACGATATACACGGGCTCCTACTTTCCCTTTGTTCCTAGAGCAATCTGTGAACCAGTTGTCTACATCACTGGGCAGGTGTGCGTCTCCGCACCGTTAGTCCATTCCTTTTTCGCGGATAAGCTAATTCGATACTTCTAATCGAAAAGGTAGCGCCGAGTGGTCATTATGTACCTGAGCATGCTTAGTGTCGGCCTCCTCGCGATGTCGATTAGTATCCGTACAACTGTTAAGATACTACTATCGTTTACCATATTGAATCTACAGGCAGCTTTCACAGCCACGACCTTGATGGCGTGAGTGAGGATCTCCAAACCTATTAGTGTCCCCCGAGCCATCATGGGTGTCGACATCGAGACATTAATGATACCTCTCAGAATCAGTCTCCTGATCCTTTCCAGGCGAGGCCCCCTTTTCTCCAAACCTTGTAAAGCCTAAAAAATGTTCGTGGATCAGGTGAGTCAAGGTATCCTCCTTCGAGAAACCAGCTTATCCAAGCTAGCGGCCTCCGCTTCTTTGCCGATATCTGTACAAAAGTCTGTACATCTTTCATGCTTTGCCTTGTGTATTGCACCCCTGTATTTATGCCTCATCCTCGTAAACAAAGTCCATAATTACTTTGTTTTGCCAGCACTGTCACGTCAAAACCTTTTTCTGACTTTCCTGCAAACAAGTAGGTTTGTTGGCTTCTGTGAAAATCTCGGCTGCTTTCTCCAGGATATTCACGTCTTTGACTGACCTGGGCACCTCTGAGGGTGCACTTCTTAGTTTCGTGGAAAACTGACTCCAGTCCGTCCTTTTTAAATTTCTGGCTCATTCACGCTCATTTAGGCTAATTCAAGTCCGGAATTTTGAGAGAGTATGTTCATCTGAGACTACGCTTCTTATTATTATCTCTAAAAGTACCGGTACAAATAGTGATGTCATTAAAAATTCGAAAAATACGAAGAGTTGAAAATGGAAGTAGAATATTCGTTCCTAATTTCGGTACGCTGAGAAATTTCGTTAAAAAATCCTTTTAATACTAAAAACAACCTTTTTTCATGTAGGTAAATGATATACAGTTGTTTAAAGAGTTTACATTTTCTTAAAAATTTTTGTTCCCTCTAAATTGTAAAATTTTATTTTTTCTAATAAATCTTTAATAAATTTTTCTTTAATAATCTTTATATAGTGTAAAAGATGCAAAAATATTATACTTTCCTCACCTTCTCTAGGAAAAGGCGCCAGTGAGGAATTATTAATTGTTTAAATAATTGTAAGAAATTTTGAACAAAAATATATTGCATACCGCATCCGTTAATTATATAATTAATTCAACAAAATTAGAAAAATTTTATGTTTTTAGGGAGAAAAAATTTTGGTAAACAAGAAGTACTAGTATGGACATTCATCAACATCATACAGGGTGGGGAAAAAGTGTGGGAACGCCGCAAAATCTCGGAGGGTTGGTCATAAAAAAAAATGTTAAGGTCAGGTCTTATGTAACTTTTAACGAGGAATTCAGTGATGACCTTGGATTTGGATTTTTAAGGTCAGCTTTTTTTATAAATGGGAACCAATACTTTCGATATCGGCAATCGAAAGAGCGTGAAATTTTACGTTAAAATATGCCTTGAGGTCCAAGGGTGACGTAACCTCTAGAGGTCAAATAAAAGTCAAATTATGCTTGCAAGAAAATCGCGCATAATAAGTAGTTAGAAAAGAAGACTAATGACAGGTCATAAGTGTCATAACGTAATCACTGGATTTCTGGTTAAAAGTTACATAAGACCTGACATTAACCATTTTTTTGTATGAACAACCCTCTGAGATTTTCGGGGGTTCCCGTACTTTTTCCTTACCTTCTATAGTAAATCTCGAAAGATAGTAACATTTTATGACTCACAGGGGTAACAATTGTTCCAAAAAATTTTAATTTTCCTAAAAATATTGTTAAAACTTTCATATATAGAAATATAATTATTCATGTCGAAAAAATTCCGGAAAATACCGTATTTAGCTTGATTTTAGATAGAAAAATGCTATTTTGTATTTTTTGGGGCCTTTTCTGGGCACAATGATTTTATTTTTATAATGAATATTAATTTTTATATTTTTTAGGGCAACGAAGTAATTGATCAGGTGAAAATTACTTTTGGGAAATTCCTGAAGAAATGAGTGTACTTTAATTAACAAAAGGTTTATAACAAGTACTTCTTTTTTACTTTTTTCCAAAAGCGAACTTTTGTCATTCAAAATGTAGAGTTAATTTCGAAACCCGGGGGCAAGTTTTAATGCAAAAAAAAGAAGTTACGGATTTTTCTTTAACTTAAAACAAGAAATTTGGGGAAGATCGATTGCTAAAAATCTCATTTTTGGACCACTCTAGAAAGACATCCTATCAATTATATGAATTCGCTGAGCAATCAGATATGTTACATAACTACACTCACATAATTTAAATTCTTTATTATTTAAATAAATTTCATGTAAAACAGATTATATATTTATGTTAATTTAATTTATATGGATTTATTTAGTTACAGATATTTGTCCTTGTTTTGTAATTGTAGTAGATAAGATGCAATTTTCTTTGCTACAGTATAATCGAAACTTGTAAACACTCTCTAGTTAGGAAATTGAAAAACAATTAATTAATTGCTTTTATATTTCCAAAATTTTTAAAAATATTTAAAAGAAGTTTCTATGTATATTTCAATTTCGATACAAATATAGATGTGTCTACACAAAAACCAAAATTTTGCACTCAAATTTCGGCACACGTAATCACAGCCTGGTTTTAAACAAGTTATTCTTTTGAGGATGATATTTATTTTTTCTCTCCTCTTTTCTTCTACTTGACAAAAAGAAATTAACCATCTGTGTTTAACCAGAAAGCTTTACGGTTGGACTCTTTAAACGAAAATTCATTTTTTTACGATTTGTTTTTTCTTCAGGTTTAAAATTATTTTTTTCTAACAATGTAGCTCTCATTTTTGGTTGAAAATTTATATTTTGTAATTGAAAATTGATATTTTTTAGTTGAAAATTCATGTATCTTGTTAAAAATTTGTCTATCGAGTTCCAAAATTCAACCTTTTGATTTAAAATTCATTTTCTTTGTTTGGAAAATACACTTATTTGTGTCTAAATTTATCTAGTAGAGTTACAGATTCAACAGTTCAGTAGAAAATTTAACCATAATTTTAGTTAAAATTAGACTATCTGAGAAAACAAGAAACTATCTTCATGAAAATTCTGTCTTTCGTAGTAAATAAACTTTCTGGTAAAAAACTATATTTTCAAGTTGCTTTGCAGATACAAAATTTGTACTAAAAATTATTTTGTTCTTTTAAAAAATTAATTTTTTTTGTATCTGGAAATTGGTAACGTAGTTTATAGATGAAACTTATCCACTTAGGCCCATTAACGAAACTTGCTTACAGATAATCCTCCAATGCACAACAAATTAATAAATCTCTTTTTTGTTGATGAACTAGATGCAATGGATAGTCCACTCAGACCTACTTCACCTGATCATATACCACCCAT
>NC_046665.1:103086791-103099480 GCF_010883055.1 Belonocnema kinseyi | reverse complement strand
GTTGCACCTCTCCTACCTCTCCCCTATATCCCATATTCTCATAATCATAATGATGTGTCCGAGTGTTTTGTATTAGATCGCTTCAAGGTTTATCACACTGTTCTATATACTAAGCCCTCAACAAGTGGTCGTTTCTTTAGTGTTGCTTCAATTACATTACGCGCTCCAAATCCACTAGAGCATAATGTGGATACCGTCTTTTATGGGCTGCTAAAACCTTGGTATCACGAAACACAACCTCTTCCAGACTGGCTCACACGTTGTGTAGCTGCTGAACCAAAGCTCCACACTAGGCAAACTTTGAGTGCTGCGCTCATGCAGCCAGAAGAATAAAACGAATTTTGTCATTCGAATTTAAAAAGGAGGGATTCCAAACACTACTACTTTTTGGCCCAACGCGGATTTCGTAATCCATTCAGATTTATTGCATATCACTTTAGTTCAATTGCACGGAAACAATTTCAATTTTTTTATTAAATATTTTTCATTTTATGATATAATTTTTATTTGAAAACCTTGAAAATGAAATATTGTCCGATTGAAATGTTCAAAATTAAATAATTTAAAATTCAGTTAAATGACAATTGTATTATTTATAATTAAAATGATTCAAAATTGAATTATTTCAAGAGAAAAAATTTGTTAATTCTGGAAATTAAAATTTTTTGAAAAAATAATGATTGAACATATAAATTGATGAGACATATTTTTCTAAAATCTCATTTTACATTCATCTTTTTTCGCACCATCTAAAAAAACGTTCTAAATAAAAAGTAGTTTTAAATAGGAAATATTAAAAAATGAAAAAATATATACTTCAGAAACTTAAAACTTAAACAAATCCGAACTTCATATAAAATTAACAAAAAATCTAATCGCGACGTATTATGGTATTCAAAATTTATTATACTCAAACATTTAAATATTCATATTACTTTAGGTACATTTAGTCTTTTAGAAATGAACAATTCTCAAATTTTCAATTACAGGTACTTTCTGAAATTGAACCATTTTAGTTTGAATTGCAAAATGTAAACTACTTACATTACATTTTGTCAAGCACTTTGAATCGTTTAGACATTAAAAATTTTAAAAATTTAATTTATAATTTTCGAAATTCAAGTATTTAATTTTAAACAAACGATTTAAACGTATAATGGGAAAAAAGTAATAACTAAGACTTTATCATGAAAATTCAGAATTAAAAAATTGAAAAGATTAGAAATAGAAGAAATTATTCAATTTTTAATAGAACTTTTTTTCAACTGAGCTTAAAATGTCGAACTTTTTGGAAGTTTTTTTGAACATAAATTTTCCATTCAAAATTACTAAGTACACAGTAGTTTCAATAAGCTACCAATTTACAAGTATTGAAACTTCTTTATAAAACAAAATAAAGGAGAACGAAGAAAATAAAGAAAGGTATTTTGACGGCATTTCATTTGCAGAAAAAACTTAATTCATATTGCAAATTAGAAATTAATTATAATTCGAAATAACATGTATTGTAAATTTAAGTACAAAAAATTCAGACCTCCCGGCGTGAACGATGGCGAGGAGTAAAGAAAGTGGTGAGCCTTGTCCTAAACTGTAGAAATTAGAACATTTTTTTCCGGTATCATTTTTATCGTGTTGTTACAGTAGGTGTTCATGTTTTAACATTAGGTAAGATCACCAATTTCAGGCACCTTATTTTTATTATTGGCATGTCAAAAACCGAAGTGAATTTGTTTTATTTTAGATACATATTTCATTGCACTAAATAATGAATATATGCAATATATATGTAAAAATGATATAGGAATAAATTAACTGAGGCAAAACATGCTAAAAAATGTATCATCTACGAAATCAGAGAATGGTGCCAACAGAGGTGCTAGAATTGGTGCTCTCACCTACTTATGGTTGAAAATGTAATGTAAATGAAAATTTGTCTTTCTGCTTGAAAATCCAACAGATTTTTCCATTTTTCTCTGTTCTAACTAATAAATCTTTTTTTGATCAATCTTTTTCAATAAAAATTTAATTAAGTGGTTAAAGTTAAGATCCTGTGTTGTGAATTAATTTTTTTTCAGTTGAAGATTCACGATTTGTTGGATAGTTTATCCGTTTTCTTGAAGAATGAGATATTTTGTTGAAAATCCGTTTTTCTTTGAATAAAATTAAATTTCTTTTCTTAAAATTTAACTATTTAAGTTGCAATTTTAACTATTTTATTTTTATACATTTATGGTTTGTTTGAAAATTATGATTATTTTCTTTTTAATTACAAATTTAACTATTCCAGTTGAATTTTCGCTTATGTTAGTCAATTAGTTGAAATTTAAGAGATATATTTAAGTTATAAAAGTTAGATTAAGGCACTTATGTAAACTAATGGTGAAGGGAATAGGGTTTTCATACCCGTAAAGTACATACGACTATTTAATTTTCGGTTAAAATGTTCTTTTCTGAGTAGAAAATTCCTATCTTTTGGTCGAAATTAATCTTCTTGGTTAAACTTTAAACTTATGAGTAGAAAATATAGTTACTCTAGTTGAAGATTCACCATTACAGTTTAAAATTTTCACTTTTTTGAAAATGTAGCTCTTGCCGTTGCAATTTTTCTGGGTAAAAAAGAGTTTTGCTTTTTAAATTGGAAATGTAACTATTCTAGTTGAATATTATTTTAGTTTAGTCAATAGATTATAATTTAAAATATATATTTAGGTTACAATAAGTAGATTAAGGCCTCTATGAAACTGATTATAAACAGAATAGAGGCTCTCAAACCCGTAAAATGCATAAATAAATTACATACAACTATTTAATTCTTGGTTTCAAAATTATTTTGTTGTTGTTGAAAACTCCTCTTCATTTTGAATTGGATGATCTTGAAGATTTTCCAAATGCGCTGATATGCGTCTTAAAAAAAATGTTGCGTCACATTGATAGATAGCCGAGTTATTAGCTTTAAAGCGAGGGTAGGGGGCATTTTTCTAAAATAATAAGTTTTTAAAAATTCATAATAGCTATCCTTGATAACTTCAAATGCGCTTAAATCCGCCACCACTAAAAGTTTTTGCTCTAGCTAATTAACAAGGATATCATTTTAGGAGGGGGAGGCTTGTGTGATGCAGGTGTTAACTCTTCGACGGTTATATGAAACATGAGCAAAATCATTAAATAATAGAACTTTCTGTATCCCGCCTGAAAAAAAGGTAAATGGGCTCATATGCGTCGTAAAATTTTTTCTACATATCTTGAAAATTTCTCAAGTTATGAAGGTCATAACATTTTGCTAAGTGATAACCAACAAAATAAATTCTTAATGCGCGGTGATGAAGGAACTTTCCTACGGGGCTTAAAGGCTTAAAGTTTGCTCATATTTTCTAGTTACAGAATTAATAAAAAAACCATAATTAACCCCCATATTACCACTTTTTATCGATCCACCACACGCTGATATCACTAAATAATTTTAATTGCACCATAAAAATTGATAAAAAGGTTTCTCATGTATTATTTCAAATGGGCTCATATACGCTACTTTCAAAATTTAAAAAAAACCATAATGATCCCCATCACTGCCACTTTTGGTCGATCCACCAAACGCTGATATCAAATAACTTTATTTGCACTGTAAAAGTTAATAATGGGATTTAAAATTTTCAAAAACATATCCTAATAGGAAATTTAAATACATATATTTTGAGTCCTATAAATAACTGTGAATGCCATAAGTTCTATAATAATGGGAATTTTTAAATAAAAATTTTAGGACATATGCACCATCATATAACGAAACTAATGGTATTAATAGGATTTCAATGAATTGCCACTTAAAATTTATAACGATTTTTATTCTTCTCATTGCGTAAATTAGATATTACAAGTTTCAAAAGCTTCTGGAAACGAAAGAATTTTCAGAAAATTTAAATTAACGGTCACCTACACTTTTGTTAGGATTCAAGGAAGTTTGTTGGAAAATATCAGGCAATTATGTTTTATGGTTTCAAAGTCACAATTGATTTGAGATCGCAGCGCTGTCCCGTACGCGTGCTATCTCGTCCTGCAAAATCAACTTCTGTTTAACAGCGGACGATTGGAAGGTCAAGTCGGCCACTAAAAGCTCTCTGCTGTAGCTAGGGCGTACTGAATAAATATGATAAATGAATATTATAATGAAAATGCACTAACACACTATAGGAAAGATTTTCCAGAATATTATGTATACTTATGAAACTTTCCAAATTCCGCTGTATAAGTAATTGAATTTTTTGGCGTTGTACTGAAATAAATTTAAAGTCAATCGGAATGAGCCAAGAAAAATTAGAAAAATATTAATTAAGACTCGTGATCCGTGTGTCCTGTCCCCCACACCCACCTACTCGTGCAGTGTCGTTATCCATACCTGGAACTAACCCAATTGATATTGGAGGTTTCCATGATCTATTAACATTTCAGTTAGGACCTTAACTTCATTTCTCCCAAGCTTGAGTAATTCCTTCGTTCAGTGAGATTTTTGCTTTAAGCCCAAGAATGTTTTAGCCTGCCTGGAGCCAGAGACCAAACCCCACTCATTCTGATGTTCCTTGGTCAGCCAACCGTTGATATCTTCAGTGACTATTTGACTGGAAATGCCTACAACTGGCTCGGGTCCAGTAAAATTTTCCTTTGCTTCTAGCTTGGCTAGCCTGTCCGATATCTCATTGCCTCTGATGCCACATTGTCCAGGGATCAAGAGAAGAGTGACTCAGTTTTCTTTCGCTAGCTTATTCAGTGCCTCAAAGCACTCCCATACTAGTAACGACGTGGTCGTTGTTCTATTTAGGGCCACTATAGCAGTCCTGCTGTTTGAACAGATACGAATGTTTCTTTTAGTGCCATATTTTGTTGCCTTATAGGCACACTGAAGCATGGCCATAATGTCAGTGTCTTGAAACGTGGCGTAGGACCTCATCGAAATTGTAAATCACATTGCATTCCTGCTACGGTATGCACCGGCTGCAGCGTTCTCCTTGTTCCTGGAACCGTCCCTGCACCAGTTATCTCAATCACTCGGCTGGTGTGCCTCACCGTTAACCCATTTCCCTTTCGTGGATAACCTAACTCGGTACTTCTAGTCGAAGAAGTAGCGACGAGTGGACATTTTGTCATTAAGCATGCTCAGGGTAGGCCTTCTCGCGATGTCGGTTGGTATCCGCATTTCTGTCGAGATACTGCTATCGTTAACCATAGTTAATCTACAGGTCGCCTTCCCCGCATGGTGAGATGGAGAGGTTCCAAACCTATAAGTGCCCCCAGAGCCATCGTGTGTGTCGAATTCGAGGCACCAGTGAAGCCTTTCAGAATCAGTCCCTTGATCCTTTCCAGTAGAGACTTCACAGGAGACAGTTCGACCTTGCCCCACCAGACCAGCGCCGCATAAGTTAGTCAGGATGGCAAGATCGCTGTGTAGATTCACATAAGAGACTACGGTTTTAAGCCCCCGCTTTTCCGTATGGATCTCTTAGAGAGCCAAAGAGTCGCTACTAGCTTCTTGCACTTGTTTTCCAGGTCCTTGTTCCGTCACAACTGCTTATTCAGAATGACTCCTAGCTATTTGGTTTGCTCTTTGATTTCCAGTTTTTGTCCAGCGAGTTTCAATGTACTCTTGGTTCCACACTTATACCTTCTAGTGAATACAACTGCATCCATCTTACTTGAATTGACTGATAGTTCAGTCTTCTTATACGATGAATCTACTATTCTTAGTGCTTGCTGCATTACCCTGAAGAGTGCATCCAGATCCTGGCCGTGCATGATAACCAATATAGCGTCCGCGTAGCCTATAACGTTGTGATCTTGACTCGCGAGTAGATGAAGCAGTTATCCACTTCTAGGCACCACAGCAAGGGCGATAAAATACCTCCCTGTGGACGTCCCGAGTCAACGGTTTCGCATAAAGTGGTATCACCTTTAGTCGTGGTTAGGTTTTATTTGAGAAACACGTGGCCGGTCCATTCCATGACATCAGTAGGCAAACCGTGTGCGATCATGGCCGCCCTAATTACCTCTCGAAGGGTGTAGTTAAAGACTGCTTCGATTCCATGAAGGTTCGAATCGCGAGGATTTTTTGCTTTAGTCCCTGCGAAGCTCTTCGAGTTTCATATTCCACCAGCATATCTCTCCAGCCCTTCGGACTTTTGAAGGCCGCCAATTACTTTCATAAGTAGTGGAAAACTGACCCCAGTCCGTTCTTCTTTGGATTTCTGATTCATTCAGGGCCGGTGGATACAGCGGATTCTAACATGAACTCTATCTGTGAGTGATCTGAGAGAGTATGTTTATCTAACACACTCCACATCTTGATGTCAACTGTAAAACAACCGGTACAGATAGTGATGTCAATGACTTCCTCTCTGACCGATTTACGAAACGTAAGAGTGTTCTCCATGTTAAGAATATCTGAATCAGTGGTGATTAGGTATTCTAGTAGGTCATTACCTCTCGAGTTGTTGTCCGTGGTGCCCCAAAAAGTATGATGGGAGTTAGCATTGCACCCCAGCAGAAGAGGAAGACCCCTTACCTCGCAGTATTCCACTAGTGTGTGTACTTCCACTGGAGGATGGTATCAATGTCATATGGGAAGTGTGCCCATCCTATGACTAACCTGTCTATTCGTTTAAGATCTGTGACTATCACCATCAGGTCTCTAGAACATAGCTCAAGCAGCGGAATGACGTTGACTCCCTTCGCCAGTATGCAAGCCCTTGGATTGACCGCCTTGGGGTCCCTGTGACAAAAACCAGCCCCTTCGTAAGCCCCTGATGGTATCTCGAACTAAACAGGGTTTCTGGATTAGTGAGATACCTGCGTGCCTCGTAGCCATGCCCCTTTGCAAAACTGCAGAGGCGCCTTTGCACTGATGAAAATTAATTTGTGTGATGGTTAGACTAGGAGCAGTCATTTAGGTCTAATCCCGATCTTTCGGTCTACCGACAGACTCCTTCAACCCCTGGCTGGTAACTTTCAAGTTGACCTGTCCAAAATGGTAAAAGGGCCTGTTGTTGAAGACCGCAAGAGCCCTTATCTGCGATTCAGAAGAAAAAGAAAATAGAAGAAAATAGAAGTGTAGAAGTATATAAGAGTTCAGTTA
Source organism: Belonocnema kinseyi (assembly GCF_010883055.1). NCBI lineage: Eukaryota > Metazoa > Arthropoda > Insecta > Hymenoptera > Cynipidae > Belonocnema > Belonocnema kinseyi. The sequence continues at coordinate 103,092,360 of NC_046665.1, read as the reverse complement.
TATTGTGTAAAAATAATTTGTAGGCTGTGCTGCAATTGAACCGCTGGCGACCAAAAGGGGACACGAGCGGATTCAGCCTGAGAAGTATTGCCCTGAGTGTCAATTTTAAAAATCTTTCTAATTTGAATTTTAAAGACTGATACTTGTAGAGAATTTCAAGGCGCATCTTTTTTTCCTTTTGCAAAAATTTATAGGTTTTGTAGTTTTTGAGATAATTGGTAAAAAGTGGATTTATTTAAAACCAAAAATTCCAATCTTTTTTCACTTCAACTCGCGCTAATTTTGCCAATTTTTATCATTTCCCGATTTCCCTAATACAAAGTACGTTTTTATGTCTTCTGAAACTATCTGAAAAAGAAAAAGGAGAACATTGTAATAAACAAAAAAGTTATTAATTTTTTTTGAGGCAATGCAAAAATCATGAATTTTAACCTTCAAGCGCCTCGTTCAGCGAACGAAAATTATGAATGTTTTAAAATCCAAGTGGTAATCTTGACGCTGCCCAAAAACGTGCCTGGCCGGCTACGTACGCGCTGCAGCGAACGACGTGAAGGTCAAGTCAATCTTACCAAAACAAATGCACAACAGTAACTCCAGATAGTATCATTAAAATAATTTATTTATTAAACATTAAACATATAATATTATGCATATTATTGAACAAGAATAAATTAATCAAACAATATTCTATTAGAAACTACTTTTAGTCATTTTCATCACTCCCTTCAGTTTCTTCGGCATCTGGATTCTGAGTTTGTACTTTTAAAAAATATGATTCGAAAAATTATTTTCCTTTAGCGCTTTAATACTGGAAGAGATTTTTTACATCCTTTATTTTGGCAGCTTTCAATCCAATTCGGGGTGGAGGACTTTTCGAAAGATTTTCTAGTTTAAGCGTAGGTTTAAAGAAAAAAGTGGTTGGACTTTGCAACTCACAGTTGTCTAAAACATCCACTTTTCCATCAGGAAAAACATGCAAAGCGAACGCTTTGCTGATTTTGAAATTTTTTGGCTTTCGCATTTTGCCTTTGAAACATTTTTCAAAATCCTGCAGAAGATCTTCACACTTCTCGACCGTTGTGAATGAAGGTGAATGAGCATTGCGAATCATTTTTACATATTCAGTTTCAATTCGTTCTAATTTTTTCAGCTTTAGCGAAAATGTGCCAAAATTCCTATCGCCCTGGCAATAGGAATGGCCTCGAACTGGAAACACATATTTAATCTCAATTTGCAAATAAATTGATAAAAAAATCAAAAAATGAAACATTGTGCAGTTTTTATTTCGTCCCGGACATGAGTCTGAAAATAATGTTATGGTGTTGAACTTGTCTTTAGCAAATGTTTTTAATACCGCGTATTTGATAAAACTGCAAACACAGTTAGCACTCTTCTTTACAATTCCCTCAAGAATAAGGAACATGTAACTCTGGTTCGTAGTATGTACATGTACGTTAAATAGAAAAAGCCATGCTAAACGTAGGTAAAACTGCGCGGACACGGGTATTTTTGATAGTGGCAAATTCTGTGCAAAATCAAATTCACAGCATACACTATTATTTTCGGATAGTATTTGGTTTTTTAACTTCAAATAAATTTCAGCATTGTTTTTGTGATTAAGTACTTCTTCGTTTACCTCTCCATTTGTCTCGTTTTTGTAGCAAGTATTGCACACGTCAGTTCTAGGTAATTTAAAACTGAAGCCAACATTTCGGTTAAAATACTTAAAATAAACGGTTTGACTTATTGTCAATTTAGCCCCCGTTTTTTCTTTATAATATTTTCCGAATAATTTGTAAAGTTCTACAAGATTTAATGAAGGATTATCAAAATACTTTAGGTTGGTAGAATTTCGTTTGTGATGTGAACTGTGATGTGGAATTGATTCGCAATGCTCTGCAATCATTTTTTAAAAATTTTCTGTTAATTTAAGACAACTTTCGCGTACTTCACCTGCCAAATTTTTTAAAGGCTGCTTATTTAGAATCCTTTTTTGAACATTTTCAACTCTTCTTTTGCCCAAACATAGAAAAGCACAAAAAATTTTTTTACAAATTGGAACATTTTCTTCGTCAGTAGGAAATAAATATATCCAATGAATTAACCGTCCTGGTTTTTCACCTGCATTCGTTTGGATAGGATCCTTGCATTTTAACAATCCTCTGAGAAACACATTTTGTTTATTATAGTGCCCGAGATTCCAAAAATTTGTATGTACTTTTTCTTGTTGCACATTTGAAAACTTTTGGTAACATTTTTCTTCACAGCAGAATTCAATAGGTTTGAAAGATCTCTCTGGAATTAGAATATCTTTAGCAATATCGTCTTTTTTAGTTTTAAAATTTGTAATGTATTCTTTTCCCTAAAGAAATAACAAATAATGCTATTAACTTCGCCATAAAAAATTTAAAATAATTACTTTAGACTATCTACATATTATATATAGTTCAGTAAAAGAATTATTTAAAAAGTCAAGAATAAAAAAAGTCATAAAATATTAAATTTATTATTAAAATTTATTTAAAAATTGCATTGACGGTTTCCAATCGTACCTGATTTCTGGAACATTTTTTCTTATTTTGAATCCACCAATCTCATTTCTAGTTCTTTTTCTACCTTATTTCATTTTAATATCTTTTTCTTTTTAATTAATATTTTCAAAAATATCTCAAAAATCTCAATAATCTCAAAAAAAATGCTTTTCCAACTATTATAAGAAGCAATCACTTCGCTGATTCTATGCTTTATTTGCAGAATTTCATAGACGATGACAAAAAAAGTTACTGTTGTGCATTTGTTTTGGTAAGATTGACTTGACCTTCACATCGTTCGCAGCAGCGCGTACGCAGCCGGCCAGGCACGTTTTTGGGCAGCGTCAAGATTACCGCTTGGATTTTAAAACATTCATGATTTTTGAACTATTAATCCAATTGATCTAAAACATTCCAGAAAGCTTCTTTGAACCTTAATGAACAACTTTCATACTGAAAGTTTTTCGTAGCTTAAAATTCGTTCGCTAAACGAGGCGCTTGAAGGTTAAAATTCATGATTTTTGCATTGCCTCAAAAAAAATTAATAACTTTTTTGTTTATCCCAATATTCTCGTTTTTCTTTCTTAGATAGTTTCAGAAGACTTAAACACGTACTTTTGTATTGGGGAAATCGGGAAATTATGAAAATTGGCAAAATTAGCGCGAGTTGAAGTAAAAACAGATTCGAATTTTTCGTTTTAAAAAAATCCACTTTTTACCAACTATCTCAAAAACTATAAAACCTATAAATTTTTGCAAGAGGAAAAAAGATTCGTCTGGAAATTCTCTACAAGTATCAGTCTTTAAAATTAAAATTAGAAAGATTTTCAATGTTGACACTCAGGACAATACTTCTCAGGCTGAATCCGGCCGTGTCTCCTTTTGGTCGCCAGCGGTTCAATTGAAGTTCTGCAATTTGATTCAAAAATGAGAAATAAAAAAAATTTCATAGTAATTAAACGTTTCTTGTTTTTTGTTCCATTCTAAACAATTTCATTTTTATACTTCTGACAACCCAGAAGCTGCGCGGTTTTCCAAGAGTTGCGTTAATTACGCAGGCCCACAAAAAAAGAGGTTGCCTGCAGTTTCGACCAGACCATCTTTTTCTTACGTATTTTTTGACGCTGAATTAGAAACTGCAGTTAAGAAATAACTTCTGCCATTATTTTTGAAAGTATAGGCAAAAAAACATTTTTTATGGTTTTTTCATGTTTTTTTGGAGTCAAAAAAACAACAAGTTACACATTAAATTTTACATAATAATTGAATTCTACGGATCAAAATACATCAAAAGTCATGGTTTAAATAAAATTTTAAAATTAAATTTCGACCCTCAATACGACTTTGAAAAGTCTAATAGACCATAATAAAACAGATTTGAAATTTAGTGCTCCCAAGGGTTGCTAGGGGGCAGAAAATGGGGTAAATTTATCGACGTCTTTAAAAATTGCTTCTCTAAAGACAACTTCGGGATTTTTCAAGAACGCTGATCATGAATCCGAGGTCAGGGGTAACTATGCACCTACATTGGCTATTTATTGTAAATTCGACTTCGGATTTATGATCAGCGACCACGACAACCCCGAGGATAGAGTTTTCAGCGATATTCAGAGACATCGAATTATTTGACCCATTTGGGGCCCTACGAGGGGCTTTACAGCAAACCTGATCTCGGGTTTTTGATGAGAGACACCGGAAAAGAGGTTATTTTTTAACTACAGATTTGTATTCAGCTTTGAAAAACACGCAAGAAAAGGTTGGTCTGGTCGAAAGTACAGACAACTTTTCTTTGTTGGCCTTTGTTATTCAAGATAGTTCAAGCTTATTAATAGATTTTGCTTATTTTTTCTTTATATTGTATGTACGTATCGAAAATGAGACCATCCTGAAGAATCCTGAACCCTCCAGACCTAATGAGAGACTTCAAGAAGCAAATGGGACGCCTTTTGTCAATTGGAATAACTTATCATATTTCAAATTTTCTCGCCAATCCTACTGCAGTGTGCGAACCTGATCCTGTCCTTCTTATCATACCCCAATACTTATCGAACATCCTGAAATGCTACTAGGATTTAAGTTATCGTTTTACATTTGATTAACTAAATAACTTATTCGCCTCAGAGCGAAATCCATGATCTCTTTTGTTGGGAAGATTTATTTTTAATCCCCGACAATGCGAGTAGGACCTCTTTAGCTCAGGCCCGGTTATCACTGACGTAAATTCAACGTCATTTGGACCCAACTGTCGGACAATTTATCACCAAGTTCCGAAAAGGCTAATTTGATAAGCATAGTATTTCATTGCAGTCAAATCCCTGAGATCCTATTTCTATTGTTTCAACATTCTTTAGTAGCGCCAATCACATAGTGCTAATTCGACCAATCAGGATTCAGCCGGTTGTCAGAGAAGGCAATAACGCTGGAAAAATTCTCAACTTTCGTCGAACAGCTTCTGATGCAATACGCGCACTTTGAATCGAAGTAATTCAATATAAAGTTTGGTCCTCGAAGTTAATTGGCGAATATTCACTGGAACCAATTTCGGATTATAGTATCCTGCGATATTGGTAAAAGCTTATTTTAATTTCTAGAAGGAATTATTCACTAAAATAGTGTGGCATGTTTATTGAAGTATTGGCTATCTATTTGTTTGAGTTTCTTTGGCACAATATTTTTAGAATATCCTTAACTACATTTATTTATCGATAGATTATTATTGAATCTTGTGATTTTTGTGATTTATTGAATTTTTCGCAATTTTGTATTCCTCATTTCCTTGTATGTATTTTGTGCTATTGTCTCCCCATTATTATTTGAAATGTTCCCTTTATTTTGTTGCCGAATGATTAACTTGTGAACTATTTCTTTTCGTTAGTCATACTTTCCCCTCTGATTAAAAAATTTTTGTATTAATTGTAAATTATTAAAAGGTGTTGTTGAATTAAATTTTTTATTTCGTCCGGTATAACCTCAAAAAATAGATTATAGGATTATTTATGAATTTCGCTATACCCAATTGTCTGGTCTTGGAAAACCAG
>NC_046665.1:103078587-103086691 GCF_010883055.1 Belonocnema kinseyi | reverse complement strand
TTAATTAATTTCGCCATCTTCTTTTGTCACTATTACGTCATTTTGTAATTTGTTTTATTTTGGAATGTTCAATTTTCCCAATTAATGACGCTGTTACTAACGAAATTATAATGCTATAGTAAATCAGTTCATGTAATGATTTTCAGGCGGTGGACACTCAATGCTTTTGAGATGAAGGATCATAGACGCCATCTAGCGTTTACTCCGATCCCTAAGATAAGATAATTCATGACGTCACATTCCTTCCAGATATTTTTAGATAATTAGCCTGAAAAAGTAAATGAGATGAAAAAAGCAATAAAAAACAAACAGAAAGTCATAAATAGTTATTGATGTATTTCTGTTTGTTTTTCCATTGCTTTTATTCATGAAAGTGTGGTTCACGAAGAAGTTGAAGGTCGTATAAACAGGTAATTCGTATATTTATTTAAACCACATTAAAATAACCTTAAAGCTGGTTTAAGGCTTCCAATGGGTGATTACCGGCTACAACAAACATGGTGGTTCCAAGTTGCTCGGGGCTAGGGGTTTACGGGGTGTAGGCAGGGGAAGCAACGCTGTGACATCCAGTGTATGCTGCGAGCGGTATCAGACTTATAATATTTCAAGGTTGCTTATATGAGTGTTCCGTGCCTGGTGATTTAAAAATAAATCTTTGAATTATTTATTTTACATTTAAATAATTAGAATTTATTTAATGCATTTTTCCTATCTAAGAACTAGCCCCGTTACCATTTTCCAGAAACGGGACTGGGCTAGCCAAAGATTTAATTCTCGGTTCACTTATTTTACGTTTGAGTTTATATTTTTAAATTTTGATTTCTTTTTTCATCTTTGAGGTTATTTTATCACGTTTATGAATGATACGTGTAGGATCTGGCGCACGCATTTGATTTTTTTTGTGTTAGAATAAGCTAAGTACATAATTTAAATTATTATTCAAATTAGTGTAGAAGTATAAACGGACTAAATTCTCGATAGATTATTCTGGTTATAACCATAACACCTCACCACATTACCTATAATCAAATTATAAATTAATATGGAAATAGAGCAAGGATCTAGAAAAGAACTTATTGTAACTCGGTTATAAAGTCTAAGCTAGTGTCTTTTCTAAAGATGTCCCGTTCAGCGCCCTAATTAAGTTAGACCAAATAACAAGCACCCTACCAAAACCGAGACACAATTTCTGCACGGGGCGTTAAACTCAAATTAATAAAAAAGTTTTAGACTTGAGACGTATAATTTCCCTATATTTTTGTTCCCTGAATCAAAATTCACATAAAAATACTTCTACCACGTCAGCTTTTCTAAATAATTGATTTCAAACATGGCAGGCCCGATACATATAACTTTATATAAGAAGCTGTCTAGATATTATATTACGTTTTTTAATTACACTTACTGCTTAAAACAATAACACCCATGTAGGCAAGAAATAAAATGATCTGCATTTCAGCAAAATAAATAGGCAACGATAGAGAATTTAAAACTAATTATTGACAATTTTGATGAAAGTTAATTAGGAAATTTTTTGAATTGATTCCACTACATATACTGAGTGGAATGATGAAGCTTATTTATGTGATATCGTACAATCTTTCATATCCCTAAGATTTATTACACATTAAAACTTCGAATAATATTTAGTTAATCATTTCATAAATATATGTGCAAAGTCCCTGAATTTGAATAAAATGCAAACGAATTTTTATTTTAGCTTCTTAAACCTAAAGTTCAGTTCATATATAGGTAAAATTAATGTAGGTACTATATTAAGTTCAATCTAAACCGCTTTAAATTCCTAACATTTCATGTAAAAATAATATACTAAACAGATTGATTTTCGACTAAAATTAGGAGTAATTGAATTTTCAGTTAATAGAGTTAATATTTAACCAGAGACATGCGTGGTCAACTAATATGATGAATCATTAAGTTAAAATAGTTTCGTTTTCATTAAAAAAAATTACTCTCATAAACATAATTTTCAATAAAATAGTTCAATTTTCACACAGAGTATTCCGAGTTTTCAACTAAAATGATGAACCTTGGGCTAGAGTACTTAAATTCAGAACCGACAATATTAACTTTAAAACCAGAACGTTAACTTCTATCAAAAAAGAGAAATTTTCCAGGAAAAAAATTCAAACAAAAATGAAATAGTTGTACGACGAAATTTTAAGTAAAAAAACGAACCTTTAACTAGAGTAACTAAATTTTCAACCCAAAAGTTTAAATTTTAACCAAGCGATAAGCGAATATTTATCTAGAATAGTTGAATTTTTCATTTAAACAGAATTGATTTCTAACCAAGAAAAAAAAACTTTCAAAATAATAGTTATATTTTTAAGAAAATCGATGAATTTTAACAACATTGATAAATCTTAAACTAGACGAACTAAATTTTCCACCACTATGTTTATGTTTTAATCAAGAAGATTAATTTCTACAAAAAAGATTAATTTCAAACTAAAGAAAGGAAATAACTTTTTAACATAAAATTGATTAGATGTATGTATTTTATGAATGTATTTTACGGGGTTGACGTCCCTATTCCCTTCACAATCAGTTTACATAAGTGCCTTAATCTACTTATTCCAACTTAAATATATATCTTAAATTCTAATTTGTCGGCGAGCATGATGGAATATTCAACTGAAATAAATACACTTTCAATTTAAAAAAAGTGATTTTACACTTAAAGAAAACAACAAATTTCTGACAAAATAGATCAGTTTTAAACGGAGGCGAACAACTTTCAATCAAAATTATGAATCTACAACTTCAAAAATTCATTTTTTATCACAGAAGCTCAACTTTTAACCAATACATTAAATTTTTATCAAAAAAAGAGGAAACAGAATAAAAAATGTTGCAGTTCATATTTAAACCAATAAATATTTTCATTTTTAATGAAAAACAATTGGATTCAACCAAAAATAGGACTTTTCAACTAAGAAAGATTTTTAAACTTTCATACCAATTTGTGAAATTTAGAGTTTAGACAATTCTAATGGGGAGAAGTTGGACTTCAAAACTAAATGAAAATATTTCAAAGTAAAAGCTTCTAAGATGCTAGAAATCTAAATTTTTATTAAATATTGAAAATTATGATTTAACGTAAAAATTTTTGGACCAAATTTTGTAAAATCAAAAAATAAATTCCCCTTTATTTTTATTGATCAAAATGGAAAAATGTTGTATTGTGTTGGGAATGATGGTCCGCAATTTCGCCACCTGTTGCCGAAAAACTGGAACTAGAAAGAGTAGGTAAAATTTTAAAGACGTATTTAAATATTTGCATAAAAAACTTTTTACGGTTGTTTTGAGAAGTATAAATCAATGATTGTATACCAACAACAAATTTTCATAAAAAACAAATCAATTTAGATAAAATATTCATCTCGTAAATGTTCTTAAAATCACTACAATTATTTCACTATTTCATGTAACTTTCAATGCATTGTAAGCATAAATAAAGTTGAATTATTGGGAATAAAAATACGAATTCTACCCTGACTTAGATCAGATTTTGAAATAGTAAATATTACATGTAAAAATTATTAAAAATTTTCTTTGGGTTCATTTTGCTTAAAAAAAATGTTTCTTTCGTTAAATACTTTTTCTTATTATCCAATAAATACTTTAAACTAGACAAAAAATCGTTGAAACACTTTTATGCACTTATTAAAATGCATTTTTTTAATCGGACTTATTCTTTCTAGTTTTAATTTTTGTCACTAGGTGGTATGTCGCAGTTTAATCATTCCCAATACCTTTAAAATTTATATATTATACAGATACGTTCGAAATACAAAGTAATTTTTAATGGAAAATTTTTTATTCGAAAAATTTTACAAAAAGTTCGGGATTTTAAGCTCAATTAAAAAATATTCTATTTAACAATTAAATAATTTTTTCAATTCCTAATGGTTTCAATTTTATAATTCTAAATTTTTATGTTAAACGTTAAATTCTTAATCTTTTCCTATTAAACGTTTAAGCTTTGTCATTAAAATTGACATAGTTGAATTTCGAAAACTACCTGTCATTGGCAATTTAAAAATGTTAATTTCCGAACGATTGCATGTACTTAAAGTGAGAGAGATTTTTAAAAGTGCAACTACTAAAAAGTTTTAATAACACAATAGTTCATGGCTACATTTTTAAAATTAATTTTAGATGAAGCTTGGATTTGTTTTAATTTTAAGTTTTTAAAGTATACATTTTTTAAATCTTTAACATTTTCTATTTAAAGCTACTTTTTATTTAGTAGGTTTTTGTAGAATAATGAAATTGTAAAGGTTTATAATTAAAAATGATTCTATTTAAAATGTTGAGACTGAAGGTGAATATATTTTTAATTTCTCAAAAATGTGCCTATAACCAATTTATATGTTAGATCATAATTTTGTTTGATTTAATAAAAATGTGGATTTCTAGAATTTCTAAATCTATCACTTTTAAATAATGAAATTATGAATTCTTTTAATTAGAATTTGTAACGTGTAGTTGAAATTAAATGATATACCATAAATATCATTGGAGAACCACTGAGGTGGAATTAAGTCGAGATTTGTCATAACTGCTCAAAAAGCGACACGGTATTTTAACACCACCGCCAACCTCCACTCACTGCTGGAAACGCGTCGCGGTTGTTCATGGCGCGTGCCACCCGACGTAAATTGCAAAATTCAGTACCGCAGATACGTTTTGAAGTAGGTGCTTTAAGGCGACTAATTTTAAACGAAATATTTTTATTTTAATGCTCTAAGAAAACTTGTTAAAGTTGAAAATTTCGTTGAGTTTTGTTGCACAAAAGCGGGTAATGCAATTACTATGGCTTATGTTAATTACGTTATATGCGCTTAGATTAGTACTTTTTTAAATCTATTTAGAGATCGAATTTACAATTAGTAGATTTTATATCTTTAATTAATGCTAATAAGTTTGACAACACTATTACCAAAATTAATTAGCGTGTTTCAAATTGTAAGCGATTTTTACCCAATATTTTATGTACAAAATTGATTGTAACGATTATATCAAAAAATTATATTCTAAAAACTCTTTTTACAAATGATTTTCGATTTAAGATTTTCGACTTAAGATTTTTTTCAGAATAAACCTATTTTTCATGAAACTATTGGCTTCGAAGATTTATTTCCAACTTTCTTCAATCAAAATGTGATGTATTTTTCTTATTTGTAAGACTTATGCATTTTTTTACTGCTAATATACTAAGGACTGATTCCACCGTCTGTGATTAAATTTTAATCATTAATTAACTTAGGTTATTTAGCAGATTGCGTTCCGTCAATTTTAAAAACATGATTAAAGAAGTCTAATCGTCGATTAACTTAACCGATCGTTTTGGCTGTTTAGCGAGTTAATCAGCGATTAAATCGAGTCAACATAACCTCAAAGTTGAAGTTCAAGTATAGTGTGAAATATTGATCGAATTTATAACGATATCTTGTACTCACACAACTTATATTCAATTTCAATCGAAAACGAATTCCTGTCAATTTATTTGGAAACGATGTGCATAAACAAAAAAACGTCACCGCTCATTGTTCGTGAGCAGATGAGGTATATTTTTCGCGCGAATACAAGTTCGAAACCAGCAAATCAGAATCACCATTACAACAGAAACACGCAGAAACTAGAGTCATTGCGAACAGAGCATACGGTTGGCTAACCAGAGGTTAAAAATTCATGGTGGAATGCGCCACAAGTTAACAGTGATTCAAACGCTGATTAAAAGATAATCATGATTAGCTAATTATAGATTTAATCACAGCTGGTGGAATCGGCCCTAATTATTTTAATTCCAAATTACTTAATTTTAATTTAAAATCAGTCATTGTTGAGAATTAGTCGAACTCCCCTCAATTAACTGGCCTCCGCTATGACGCCTTTCGACCTCCGGAAGCAAAGGCTTCCTGCTGGGGAGCCATGGTTGAGCATCAAGACTTTTCTGCAACCATTCTGGAATAACTTGTGTTTTTGGATCCCAATTTTTCAGCAACCCCCAACATTGGCAATTCTTATTCCATTTTCGTGGATTTGGAGCGCGTACATTAATCATAGCACGGCCCAAATTACTACTACTATCTCTGGACTTTTCGTATAGAATTGTATGATACAACTTTGTGCAATCTATAACAAAAAGTTCGGATAATTGTTTTTTATTATACTCATACGAAATAGGGGGGTTGATAAATTCAAGGGGTGCAACGAAATCCTGATGGCGACTTGGATATTTTTCCCAATAAATCAAATGTATATGCACGCGCTCTACTACTTTAGGTGCTCTTGCAGGATTATGCAACCAGGCCAACTCTGGTTCATGGTCTTCTTCCTTGTCAATGTATCCACCTTCAATCTTTTTGCGACCCTGAATCTTGACAAAAATGCGGGCCTCAGCTGTAAAACCAAATATGGGTGGGTGAGGCTCCGGTCAAGAAGATGGAACTGGCACAATTGAAGTTTCCATTGCATCTAGTTCATCAACAAAAAAAGAGATTTATCAATTTTATACATTGGAGAAATATTTGTAAGCAACTTTCGTAAAATGTGACTAAGCGGTTCTTTTTTTTTTAGTTTTTTACAATAACGTGCAAGCAAAAATTTAAATGAACTATTCATGCTTCAAATATGTAACCTCTATCTGGCCTTGTATCCTACTACTAAGCACAATAATACATTTAGTTCATAAACAACCATTTATCATATTATGGAGTGTGAACAATTTTACCGCAAAATATGGGGCTAAGGGGTCATCCATAAAATACGTTACAGGGGATATAACTCAGAATTCTTACATAATCCCATCAAATTTCTGACGGAATTACTCGTGAATCATGAGCGTGAATCCTAAGAGTCCTGGTACGTTACCAATTTGACGATATTTCTGCCCACCCCGCACCCAGCCATCGTTGAAAAGAAACACCGTCCAAAATCCTATGGAAACATGGACAGGACAGTGATTTTTTACGAAAATAAGATAATAACAGAGGAATACGAGGCGTGTTCAAAAAATAAGGTGACTTTTCAATCTTCGCGGGCTACGTACATTCAAGTTTAAAATTTTTTTGTTTTGTTGTGTTGGTACACTCGTCACGATCATATGTTCACAGTTTTGACTATATAGCTCGTGTTGTTTTTCTGGCAGAGGCGTAAAAGGTTAGAAGGGTTTGGTGTGCTCGGCGATTTTCTTCTTTCGAAAAAAATGGAGCAAAGAGTTTACATTAAATTTTGTGTGAAAAATGGAATCCAGTGCTCTAAAACTCTTGAAATGTTGACAGTTGTATACGGTGAGACTACTCTGAGTAAGAAAAATGTACATAAGTGGTACAAGCTGTTCCAAGAAGGCCGAGAGGATGTCGAAGACGAACCTCGCCCTGGACGTCCCAGCACGTCAACAACAGATGAAAACGTTCAAACAGTGGAAGAAATGGTGTTGAAAAATCGTCGAATTATCATCAGAGAAGTTGCTGAAGATGTTGGCATATCGGTTGGCTCATGCCATGCTATCTTTTCGGACGTTTTCGGTATGAGACGTGTGTCAGCGAAATTTGTTCCAAAACTGCTTAATTTTTATCAAAAGATCCATCGCATGACCATCGCTCAGGAGATTTTGAATGAAGTCAATAATGATATTCACCGGATTTGGCCCTCAGTGACTTTTTTCTTTTTCCAGAACTGAAGAGACCCATGAAAGGACATGGATTTTCAACAATTATTATTATTATTATTATTATTATTATTACACCATTAAGCCATTTGCCTTTCGGGGTAGGCGTGACTCACTCGGCAGGGAAAGGAGTAGTGTGTGGAAGGAATAGAGATTTTTCAGATTGATCCAGAATTCTCGTGCTATTTAAGTAAATAACACGTTTGTTCCGCAACACTGCTCCGACCCAGGTTGCTGATCAATCTCTCTAGCAATCACCCCAAGCGAAGAACCTCACGAAGTCGGTCCATTAGGGATTTTCCGCTTATTATGTGCATGAATCTCATGTCAATTGCGTTAATTTTACTCTTATCTTTTTCTTGATAAGTCCATGTCTCGCTACCGTATAGTACAGTCGGTACA
>NC_046665.1:103060088-103078487 GCF_010883055.1 Belonocnema kinseyi | reverse complement strand
TTTAAGCATTTCAGCGTTAATACCGTCTACCCCGGCAGCCTTACCGTTTTTCAAGTTCTTAATTATATCCCTAACCTCAGTGACACAGACTTTTTCAATTGACTTTTCCAATGCATCGTGTTCAACATCGCAGTTGTGGTGTCCTATAGATTCATCTCCGAATTGTCGCCTAAAATAGTCTCTGAAAGCCTCTAGTATTCCATCTGCATCATATACCATTTCCCCCCTACTATTTCTCATGTTGACAATTTCTGTACTTTTGTTTCCTTTCATTTTTTTATAAAGTAGTTTCCTGCTTCCTTCAAAGTCGTTTTGTATTTTTATCTCTTCTTCTGCTCTAATTGTATCTTTACTTTCTTTAACTAATCGTCTGAGTATCCTGTTTTCGCGTCTATAATCATTTCTACGTCTATTTATTTCGTCATTGCCCTATCTATGCTTTCGATTATCTTATTTTGGAAATCTATTCGCACATCCGGTTTCTGTAGGTTCTCAATTTAGATTCGCGTTTGTTTTGCTAATTGGCCAAATGTTTAACCACTTTTTTTTTAGAAATTTGCCTCCTTGGTTAAAGATTAAACTATTTTGTTGAAATTTGTTTCTTTATTGATTGATAATTATTTTTTACCAGAAAATACAAATATTCTATTTTTGGTTGAAAATTGATTCATTTTATATTAAAATTGAAAAATTCACCTTATTAGGGGAAAAATTCTTCTCTTCACATTCTTATTAGAGAAGGCATTAGATTTACGTGAAATTCGACTTCTCACATCCCATTCTTGTCAAACCTCTACGTTTTGAGTTCAGTTCGTTAGCCAGCTATTTTAAATCAAAATTACAAAAAATGAAGAATTTGTAACATTTTAGAGACCATTTTTTAAAATTTAAAAATTCTATGTAAGACTATTCGAAGTACTCAGAAAGTCGAACAATTGATCCTCGCGACTTTTTATGAAAGAAAATTATCAGAGTTATAGCATTTTCAAAATTTATAAAAAAAATAAAAATAAAATTTTAAGCCGATCAACTAACGTTATGTTATGCAAAAAATATTTACAAATTGGTCATAAATAAGTTTATCTTAGGAAGCGTCGTTTTTGCTCAATTCGTTGAAAAGCAATATTAAAAATAAAAAAATTAAATTTTTGGACAAACAGAACAAGCTACAAAAAATAAATAGACAGAAGCTGTTTACCCAAGAAAGATCTATAAATTCGTTACAAAGTTTTTTTCTAAAAATACATTCAAAATTTTTAAAATAAAAATTTGGAAATATGACATAAGCGACAATAGCATTTTATTTAATAAAAATTTTCGTCTCTAAATCTACAAATTTACATAGAACCACTTTGCGATAGCATGCATATTTTTGGTTTAAATCGTAAAAAATAACATGGAAAATTAACAAATTAAATGTGTGGAAAAACGACACAAGTTGCAATGAAATTGACAAGAACAAAAAATTTTCAAATTGAAAAATGGTAATTCAGGGTTGAAATTTTAACTATTTTATTGAAATTTCAGTTTTTTTTATTGAGATTTAATTTTTTTTTAATCCTCGTTGGTTTAACCCTTCAATGGCACACTTATCGACGTGTAACACAGCTGTACCTGGCTAAGGTGACAGGGCCGTTTAAGTACCAATTTTAAATAGATTTCTATGAATTTTCATGTCTGGAGTCTTTTTGACCCCAGCGTGCCATCCAAGGGTTAAAAATGCCTTTAGCTTTTTCGGAATTTCATCTTTTTTGGTTAAAAATGCAACTGTTTGCATAGGGTAAGCTGGCTCACCCACAATTTTATTTTTTATAATTAATTATCTTTCTTTTTTAATAAAAAATTTGAGGAACAGCGATTTATTTATTGATCATAAACGCTGAACTTTATTTTGAAACTTGTTTGTTGCAGTTCCTTTAGGTATAACGAATAGCAAGTATATTCGCATCAATTTTCAACTCTATGTGACGTTCCGTGTGATACTAAGTTGGGACATAAAAAAAGTGGTGTTAAGGTAGGAATCTGGTCACGTGACCCAATAATCACATGGCATTAAGGTAATGTTAGAGAATTCAAGCCGGAATTAGCTATTTCTCGAAATATACCGTTAGATCTTTTAGGAAATTCAGAAATTTATTAAATTTAATGGTATGTTAGAAAATTCTCGATAGAAGTAGATATTTTTCAACGCAGAGGGCTACCTTAGTTTTACGGTTTTAAAATATCTAATTTAGTGATTTCAAATCGTAGATTTCAATCATTCTTACGTTTCGTTAGACATGCGTACCTTTTTCAAAAGTTCTTAACCTGAGTTGATGATGGTTCAAAATAGTGAAACAGGTCACATTTCAGTCCAAAAAACATTTAAATCAATTTTTTAAATGAAAAAATTAAAATTTAGTCATTTAGAAGTCGCAAAAACATTAAAACTTTAATCAATTAGACTACATTAAAAAAAAATATGGTGACAGAAAACCAAATTAGCGTAGGTTAGGACGGACGAACAGACAATTTCTGTTCGACCGTCTCAGTATTTTTGAGACTTCTAAATAACTAAATTTAAATTTTTTTCTAAACAATTGATTTAAATGTTTTTTGGACTGAAATTTGATCTGTTTGACTATTTTGAACCATCATCAATTCAGGTTAAGAACCTTTGAAAAAGGTACGCATGTGTACCGAAACGTAAGGAGGATTAAAAGGAGTTTTTCTATTTTAAAAATATCTGAGTTTCGAAGAAAATGTTTTTTTAAATCATAATTTATTTTTGATTTACGATTAGTCCGTAAAACAGAAATAATTGAAATCTACGATTCGAAATCAATAAATATCAACGGTCGAAGATAGGATTCATTTGTTTCAGCTAATCACTTTACTATCTAATTTAGACGAGAAATCATTAACATAACCTAACATTGTTTAAACT
This sequence comes from Belonocnema kinseyi, assembly GCF_010883055.1. Classification (NCBI taxonomy): domain Eukaryota; kingdom Metazoa; phylum Arthropoda; class Insecta; order Hymenoptera; family Cynipidae; genus Belonocnema; species Belonocnema kinseyi. The sequence continues at coordinate 103,075,561 of NC_046665.1, read as the reverse complement.
ATTATATTTCCAGAAAAGAGCTAACTGTTTCTGATGAAAAATTTCCCCCAGTTTCCAATTTTTAAGTTTTTTAAACGGCCTATCCGTTCTTTTTAAAAAATATCCAGTTCTGGCTAGAAGTCTTCGAATTTTCAAGTGTGATAAAAGACACAAGTGCCTTTGTAGTGAAATATCCATTTCTGACGAGAAATCATTAACATAACCTCAAACAGATAAAATTTTAAAGTTTTCGGAAAATCTTAACTGTTTCTGATAAAAATACCCAAGTTCGGGAAAAATTCCATAATATAACCTCAATTTTTTCTAATCGATTAATTTCCTAAAAGAATTCTTAAAAGAATTGTGTGCATTTGTAAGATTTCTGTAAGACCCCACTGCCAATGTTGCAAAATGTCCTATCTCGGCAAGTTTTCCCTGAAATAACCTGGACGTTCTTTGTCAATATCTATTAACAAAATATATTGCCCTCGAGAGAAAACAATACAGAAACTAAAACATTTAAAAATTTAAATTTTTATCATAATCTGAGTTTATTTAATTCCAGTAGCATATTTGCGGCGACATCTTTTGGATATTTATTTATTTAGTTTCCTCATCACCGAATTTCTTGACTTTGCACTATAAGGAATTCCAATTCACAAATTCGTACTTCTATGTTTGAATTTTTGGGGAAAATAAATTTTGGGAGAAATAAAATGTGGGTAAACTGAGAACTTACCGAAAATTCATTTATTACGTTAAAAAGTCTTGTTTTTGTTCGAAAATTGAACTACTTGGTTGAAATTTCATCCTCTGTGGTCAAAAATGCATCTGTTTGGCTCTGAATAAATCTTGTTTTGCTGACGATTTAACAGTTTGGAGTAGAAAATTAAAATATTGGTTAAAAAATGATTTTTTTTTTGAAAATTCATATTTCTGCTTTAAGTTTAACTGATTGATTGAAGATTAATTTCTTGTAGGAAAATTTAACTTTTTCGTATAAAATCATTTTTTGGTCTATAATGAAATTTTTGGATTGTGAATTCAACCGTGTTGTGGATAATTCGTTTTTTTAGTTTTAAAATTCAACAATAATAGTGAAAATTCATGATTTTTGGTAGAACCTTAATCTTTTTGTTGTCAAATTCATATTTTCAATTAAAAATCAAACTCTTCGATTAATAAGTGGTCCTTGTTAGTTGAAGATTTAATTACTTGTTTGAATGTCAAATCCGGACGTTCAAAATTTATATATTTTTTAAGTTTGACCTCTTTACAGAGTGGGAGGATTTGGGAACTGACAATTCATAATCCACAACCGCCTGCAACACAGAATAAAAAATAAAAATATTAGTTAACAGTCACCCTCATTAATAATCTTACAACAATCAAATTGTATTGTTGTTAGTTTAAAATTCAACTATTGATTCGAAAGTTTTTCTTTCATAGTTGAAAATACAGGTATTTTGATAAAAAAGCGTATTTTTCGGTAGAAAGTTAATAATCTTTTTGGAAAATTCTTCTTCTTACTTGAAAGTTTCTTATACTTGGTTTAAAATTCATCTATATCAGTTAAATGTTCATAGTTATAGTCAAAAATTCACTACTTCCATTTTTCGTGAACAATTGATTCTTTTAACTGAAAATTTTACTTTTTTTAATTTTAGTTTTTATTCTTGGTTGAATTTTAGCAGAGAATTTATGTATTCTATTAAAACATCACCTATTTGGTAAGAAATTATTCTGTTTGATTCAAAATTCAACTACCTGCTTCTATGATTTTAAGAATCCAAATATTGTAGCTCGTGTGATTTCAAACTAAAATATTATTTTTTATGAAAAGTATTGAAATTTAGAAAAAAACATTAATTTTTACCAAGTTATTGCAATTCAATTTTTTTAAACCGTTGTTTCTTAACAATTTTTGAAAAATGATTGCAAATGAATTAATATCTCCTTATTTTTCCGGGAAAACATTCCATACAACTATACTGTTTGCATTTTTGAAAGTAACTAAATAATCTTAGAATATAATTATTTGTTTCAAAAATGTTTTATTGAAAAAAATGGTTTTAACCATTTCTGCCATATAGACAGTCAGTTTCAAAATTGGAAATAGTAGAGTTTAAGAGAATGTTTTCTTGGAAAAAATAAGCCTTCATTTATTAAAATGTCATCATTTTTCGAACTTTGTTAAAAAACGACGGTCAGAAAAAATTTAATTTTAAACAACATGGTCTAAATTAATTTTTATTTTTGTGAATTTTAACACTTTTCATGGAAAATAATGTTTTTTATTTGAAATGACATCATCTACTATATGATATTTTATTTCTTGAAATTATAAAAAAACTATTTTTTTAGATATCGGACCTTTGGCACGACAGCTACCTTAAATATGACAAATTTTTGGCCTATCTATGGTTCAGAAAGAAAGTGCTTCGAAACCGTTTCGCTATTCATTAAAGCGATTGAAGCGATAAAAAACTAGAAAACCCATACTTGCAAAGATATTCGGTGTGTTCTAGCCAAAAACGAGCAGAGGGTCACTTTGTTAACTTCAACTTTTCGAAAGGTACTTTGAAGAGCTGCTGAAAAAATTTTGTTATTTGCGAACAATAAGCAAATTTGAGAAAAAATGCATGAAAACTCGTCTCGGGGAGGATATTTGGTATGTTCTAACCCAAAATGAAGAGGGATTGACTTTTTAAGCACCCCTATTCGAAAGGTACTTTCAAGAGGTGTTAAAAATGTGTTTTTCCCAATTTTGGCTATTGTCCGCAAATGCAAAATCTCAAAAAAAAATTTTTTTTTCAATACGGCTTGAAGGTACCTTTCTAATATAGGAGGGGGAGGTAAAAACATCACCCCCACTTTGTTTCGAGTTTAAACACACCATATATTCTCCCCAAGACGGGTTTTCTTGCAGTTTTTCTAAATTTTGACTATTGCCCGCAATTGGAAAAAGAAAATTTCATCACCTCTTCAAAGTACCTTTTGAATAGAGGGGGTTAAAAAAGCCACCAACTCATCGTTTTGGGGTAGCCTTCACTGTCTGTCCTTGTCCGGACGAATTTTCGTGCAGTTTTTCTCAATTTTGGGTACTATCGGCAAATGGAAAATTTTAAAACAAAATTTTTTTCAACACCTCTTCAACGTACCTTTTGAATATGGTTGGGGGGGGGGGGGGTTAAAAACGCACCCCCTCTTTATTTTGGCTTAGAACACACTGCATATATTTGCAAGTATGGGTTTTATGGTTTTTTATTGTTGCGATCGCTTTAATGAATAGAGAAACGGTTTCTGGGCATCTTTTTTTATTTCTTAGAACCATATACAAGCCGAAAATTAAAAAAAATGCTTTATATGACGTCAGAAACTTCAGTCCAATAATATATCACCCGCATTAATTTTACCTGAATATAAACTGAAATTTAGGGATGACATGACAAAATAAAAAGTTGCTTGAATAATTTTTGAAATTCATGAATTTTTGGAACAAATTCAGGAAATGAATGATGGGACCTCATCTGACGGTTCTATGTGTAATGAATCTTGCAGTCATGAAAAAGTGTACTATTTAAAATAAAAAAGCTTCGTCATTCCGCTTAGTATATAAGTGAGCAAATGCCAAAAATTTCACAGCTACCGTTCATTGTCAAGACTTTAAAAACTAATTTACAATTCTTCATCGCTGGGTATCTTATCGCTCATAAATGAAGATCAGCATCTTATTCCTCATCTGCATCGGTTTCATTGCTTTAACCAGTAAGTGGAATATAAGGCAGCTCTTATTATCTCCAAATATTCTGCATTAATATTATTCTTGATAATAACCTTAATTGTCTTTTTATTTTTCACTCTAAATAGGATGAAGTGTATTATTTTCCATCGATTTTTGTTTGCCGCAAATGATCTGAAAGCGAAAGCTTTCTAAAAAGTCACATATATCGGGTATGCTAATTTTCAATAAAATTATTTTAAAAACCTGACGCCGTAGAAGGATTTTTTTTCGAATCTTGATTTAGGAACAAAAAATCGATGAGAAATTATACGTTTCATGCTTGAAATTTCTTCATTTACTTATGTTGAACGCAATAGAAAATCTATAAAAGTGTTTACAAAAATATAAAAAACTTATAAAATCAGGAAAAACCCCAAAAAGTTTGTTGAGTGAAAATAGCTCGAAAAATATACGAATTATGTTGGGCTATATAAAAAATATTCCATTATTTTAGTTTGAAAAGTCTAATATTATATTTTGGGTAGAGAATTAATATATTTTGTTTAGTCCGAATTGAATTTCAATCAAAAGTTTGGTTTCAAATTTGACTATTGGGTTGAAAATTAAATTACTTTGATAAAAATGTTACAGTTTGAAAAAAATTATTTATTACATCGAAAATGAACTTTTTGTTAAAAATTTTAATGTTTAGTTAAAAAATGTAATTGTTTTGTATATAAGTCATCCTTTCTCTTCGATATTCAACAAATTTCTGGAAAGTTCATGTATTTTGTTGAAGAATTCGTAGTTTATTGTAGAATATTTATTTTCTTGGCGGAAAAATGAATCTCATTAGTTGAAAATGTAACTGTTGCATTACAAATTAATCTTTTTTATGTATAAAATTCAACTCCTTTGTTGAAATATTTTTTTGGCTCACCTCTTTGTTTAAAAATGTTAATTTTGTGATTAAAAATTCTTTTTTTAAATTAATTTTTTTGTCTGAATAATAAACTATTCTATTTTTGGTTAAAAACTTCTTTTTTATAACTTGAAAATTCAACCATTTTGTAGAAAATTCGTGTATGAATCAAACTAGGTGAAAATGTAATTTTATTTGTTTGGTTTCGACGTAAAACAATTTACGAGTGTTAAAAATTCATTTTGTTCAAATTTATCTTTTGGGATTGAAAATTCAACTTTTCGGGTTGAAAATAACGTTTTTTTCTAAAAATGTATATTATTGGTTAAATATTTAACTATATGGGTAAGAGTTCAATTATTTTATAAAAATTTTACGATTTTTATGCAAATTAAACTATTTTATGAAATGCAACTATTTGGTAGAAGATTTAATTATTTGACGGAAAGTTAACTTTTTTTTTGATAAATTACATTACATTTTCAGATTAAAAAAAATAATTTTCAACCCGAAAGAAGAACAACAAATTCTTAAGAATATAGTTGAAGTTTCAAGGGAAATGTTTATATTTTCAGTGAAAAAACTTATCAACGAAAGAATAAACGAATTTTTAACAAAATAGCTCACTTCTTAACCAAAGAAATGAATTTTTTATTTAAATTATGAATATTCAACAACAACAGAAAACTATTTTTTTATCGAAGGAGTTTTAACTTTAATCAGGTATTTGAATTTTTATTGAAAAAAAAATATAAATTCTGGATGAAAGATGTAGCAGTTTATATTTCAGCTGAAAAAGATTAAAATTTTTAAGGAAAAAAGAAGAGTGCAACAAAAAAAAAGACTTTTTTACAAAATAATTAAATACAGTAACATGATGCTACTGTTACAAATGAGGAGTCATGGTTATTTTATTTCATATTTCCATTTTTTTTAACCAGAAAGCTCTCGATAAAAATTAATAAGTGAAAATACATGGATTATTTCGGGGTATGTATGTTATATGTAAATTAAAATAATAGGTCAGAAATGCGACGAGTATTTCAAAAATTATATTTCTGGGTTGAGAATTCAGACGTTTTCTAGATTTAACATGTTTACTGAAAAATCCTTTTTTTTTGTTTAAAATTCATTTTTTTTCTAATCTGAAAATTACATTTTTCCACGTTTGTTCAGAAACGCATATTTTGTAAGTTAAAAATTCAAGTATTTGGTAGGAAGTTCATGTATTTTATTAAAAATTCGTCTTTTTGGATAGAAATTTAATCTCCTTTGTTAAATAATAGACGTAATATAACATTCGCACATCGTCTTTTCACTTGGAACTTTTTGTATTAATATTATTGTTATTAATACTATTTATTGTCTTGTTATTTTGCACTTTAAATAGAATCATACATAAAAAGTGTTTAAATAAAAAAAAATAGTCTGAGAAAAGGTTATGCCAAAATGGAAAGACTCTAATTATATACAACATTTTGTTTCATCATACCTTACTTTCTTATAAATAAACGCGATTTTTCTTGTTAAGATTTTGACTTTTTTTGTTGTTGTATAAACAGAACTTTTTTGGTAGAAAATTAACTAAAAAATCTGCACGCTTCTCAGGTACATTCTTATCGCGCACCACACGCGCGGCTCGCTTCGCGCGCATGTTTGAGCGCACCCAGGGCGCGCGTCTGTTGAATCTCGCGCTTCGGATTCGATCGTAAATTATAATTCTAAATCTTTTTTGGAAATTAATTTATTTTGTTAAAAATTTGTTCTTTTCAGGTAAAAAATTAATGTTATTAATTAAAAATGCATGTTTCTGCCTAAAAATTCTTCCATTTTTTTCAATGTTTTATTTGTAAAAAAGAACATTAAAAATAAAAATAAATTTTTGAAAAAACGATGCAATTACGAAAAAGATATAAACGGAAAAAAGAAATTTTTTGTGTGAAAATTATACTATTTGGCAGAAAATTAATTTTTACAGTTGAAAATTCACATTTCTGGGTGAAATTTCAACTATTTGGTTCAACATTCTTTTTTCTTAAGATTTATTATTCCACTTGAACAAACATTTTTTTTTAGATAAAATTAAACTATTCTGTTGAAATTTTTTTATTCTTCAATTGGAAATTAATTTTGTTAGCCGAAAATTTAACTATTTCATTTTTTATCAAAGTTATACTTTTTTTGGTGAAATATTAATTATTTCAATTAAAAATATAACTATTCGAATTTTTATGGAAATTTATGGTTTTTTTTGCGTGCAGAAGATTAGCTCTTTCAATTGAAAATGTAATCATTACATTCGCGTTGGACAAGTAAATATTTTTGGTTAAAAATTTATAATTTGGTCAAAAATTTAATTTTCGAACTGAATAATTGACTTCCATTTGTTTAAACTCTACTTTCTTGTCTGAAAGGTCTACTATATATTTTCAGTTGAGAGTGCATCTTTTCTGGTTCAAAATTTTATGATTTGGTTGTTAAAACTTAATAAATATTACTAAAAAAAATTTTTTGCCAAAAGACTACTAGTTCTTTTGGTTAAAAATGCAAGTGTCTTGTAAAAACTTCTTTTCTTCATTAAAGATTCAAAATTTAAGTTGAGAATTCATTTGTAACTGAAAAAATAGCTAATTCGTTTTGGGTTAAAAATGTATCCAAATTTAAATAATAAGAAAATAATTTTTAAACTATTATTATTTATCACGAATACAGTAATTAAATATTTTGATTACAGACCAGTTTTTAATTTAAAAGATATTTTTATAACTCAAGTTTCAAATTTAAAGTAACAAAAATTTTTTTCAACTTCTCAATTCAACTTTTTTTTTAATTTGCATATTGATTTTTTCTTTAAATTCTTATATTGGTTTTTTAAAATAAATTATTTGTCTTGTGATAATAATCTTGTTTTTGCATTGTTCATCTTCATTTAGGAATATTATTTAAATTGTTTTTATTACCAATTTATACAACAATTTTTAAAAACACTTTCAAAGTTCTAGAATTTTCATTGCGACAAAAAAATTCATTTGTATCAAATAATTTGATTTGATGAAAATTTTTCGGATTTTAAATGTACATTTTAAAGTACTACACTCATATCTGACCTGATAAGAATGTGTATTTTGTGCTTCAAGGTTTTTGCCTGTCACCAGTTATAAATAGTTTTAGTTCCTTCATACTTTTTTGTTTTTTTCTGAACCAGATCATATTTTCAAACAATTCTTTGTTTAATGGAATTCCAAACTTATTTATCAATAAACAAGTTATGCTTACTACGGAAAAAATGATTTTTTTAGTCTTTAATTGATATTGTTTATTAATTCAAAGCAGCGTGACTATATGAAAATAGGCCACATAGCTTTCAAAATCATGACGTATTTACAAAACCTAGCAAGTTTCTAGATGGAGAAATAAGAATTATTTTAAAACTTAATTCCTGTACCCATCTTGCCATAAGAAAGTTAAAACTGGAAAATAATATTCTCAAAATATGTCATTTTTCCAGGTTATGATTCATGCAAAAATATAATGTCAGCATCAAATTTCGAAAATCATTTTCAGACGGTTGATTTCATTAAATGTTGTTGAGTTTAGAAAAAATCTAATTTAGTTTAGAACTTGTAGTTGTTTAATCTGTCTTCGATTATTGTTAAAATTGTCTTAAAATCTTCCCGATTCATTTTTGGCATTCTTTTCAAATTTTTAGTGTTTTTGTAACTTTCTGCAAAAGTTCTAAAATTTTTTTAAAACACTTCGAATTCTTTGTAAAATTGAACAAATCTTTAAAGCAGAAAAATATTAGCTCGCATATTTTTTAAAGAATTGATATCATGTTTTTAAAATTAATTTAAAAAAAATCGTTTTATATTTTTCTAAGAATAAAAAAGAATCAATTATGTAGAATCGCTTCAAAATTCTTTAAATGCTTCTGCATTTTTTTGTTGAAAATTTTTTGAAATCTTTTGTAACCTTAAATTATTTCAAAATTTTATCAAAACTTCAATACAGAATTTTTCATTGATCAAATTTTTTTTGTATTCTTCCACAAGTAAAATTACCAAGAATTCCCAGAAATTCTACATTGATCAGAAATTTCAAATAATACTAAAAATTTCCAAAAATTAAAAAAGTTTGTGAAATCAGAGTTCAGCTTTGTTATGAAAAATATCGTATTTAGAAAGATAAAGGAATTAGGTTTCGCACGAAATTTTATAATTAAATAATTTTCCTAGGTTTGCAATTTTGTTTCCCGAATTTTCTTATGTAGGGAATTTTAAATTCAGCAATATTATAAATTTTGGGGAACATCAGTAAATTATTAAATATAAGGTAATTTAAAACATAATTTAAAATTTAGTGATATTTTTCTAGAGATAAATGGTAGATAAGAATTATGAAAATCAGAATCTAACCAATTAAAAAATGGTTAAATAATAAAACACCAAATAATTTTCTTTTTTTTAATTAGTTCTATTTCTTCAATAATTTTAATGATACATAATATATGTTATTTATATGTTGATATAATAATACTACATATTCAAATTATTTAAATTATTTTAAACTTGGATAAATGGGTCTTAATGCAGAGAGAATTTTATTCATTTTTATGAAAAATAGTAATTTGCATTTTCCTATAAAATTGTAACAAGATAAAAATAAAGTCAAACGAGCAAAATTTTTCCTCTTAAAAATCTAAACATAAAGTTCTCATCGCTTTTTTAAAACCTGTATTTCCTGTCAAATTTAAAAAAACATATTACTTTATTAAAAAAAACTATAGAGAATAGAGTTTAACCAGGTCGTTGAACTTCTAACAAAAAACATGAGTTTCGTTGACAAAATGAAATTTAGAACAAAAATAAAATTCTCAAGCCAAGAAATGAGTTTTCTATATTATGAGTTTCCAATCAAATTGTCATACTTTTATCATATTATTTGAATTTTTAGCAAGAAAAATAAATTTTAAAATAAGAAATAAGGCATTTTCTATAAATAAGTTAATGAATCATTATCGAACAAAAAATGTCAAATTTTCAACAAAAGACAATTGATTTTCGAAGGAAAATGTAATAGTTCAATTTTCAGTTGAAAGGCCTCATTTGAAAAAAAACAATTAGTTCTTAAAAAATTAGTTTAATTTTCAACAATAGAAATAAGTTTTTAATAAAAATGAGTGCTGTAGAAAAAAGTATAATTTCCGACAAAATACATCAATTTTCTCCCAAATAGTTGAATTTTGTTTCGAATAGATGAATTTTTAAGTAAAATGATAAAAAGGACAATTTTAACTGAATAGTACTATTTTGTAATATAAAATTTAAATATTTTTACAAAACAAAGAAATTTTAACTAAATAGTTGAATTTTTGAACAAGCTAATGGATTTTTAACCAAATAGTTTAATTTTTAACAAAGAAGATGAATTTTCATACAGAAAAATAAATTTTCTACAAAAGAACTCGACTTTTTAACAACAACAAAAAACCGATTTTTTCACCAAAAAGAAAGATTTTGATACAGTCCCCGTAGTTCCCGTAGTTGAGAGCCATTCTAAACCAATTTGCTAGGAATGAATCCCCGTCTGTGTTTACAAAACATAAACCAGACTGGGAAAACCTTCCGACCTTATTGCTTTAGAGTGGCAATTAAAAAACGACCTTAGTTTCTCTCGAATACGTGCCCTTTACGTGTTTGATGCCAGGGAAGGTAGAGAGGCATCTGCTCGCACCTGGCGCAGCTGTGATGGAAGGCTTCCCCATCGCGCACCAGGCCTGTGAGTATGACGCACAGCGCGTCACACTACTCTCTCTCTCTCTCCCTCAACGTGGAAAGCGGCCAGCGGTCGCCAACCACGTATCAAATACGTAATGTCGGTCCCCGTTTCATTTAAAATCTTCTTAAAATCATATTTAATGCTTTTGCCCCTGTAATTTTAGTATTAATTTTCTAGGGCTAGAAAACATAATGAGCACTAGGTTAATTAATTTTATATTTTTATTTCTGACTTTCCGGAACGTCGTTTATTAAATAATTTTATATTTTCTTGTACCTTTTATATCTTGTTTGCTACGTTAAGAAAATTTTGTTCTTTATTTCGCTTTTAAAAATTGTATGAATTTAACATTTTCTCTTTCGTATTATTTTACATGTAATTCTTAGTTTTAAAATTTTAACACTCTGTAAAACGCATTTAAGTTCCGACACAACGGAATACAGGCCGAAGCGGCGCGCACAAATTTTGAATAGTAGGGATGGACAGGGCAGCCGTCGCGCCCCTCCATCCACAACATGAGTGGCCGGGAGGATCGGGCCAATCGCCGGCCGGACCGCCTCTCGGTCAGCGGAAATAAAAAGGAGTGCACGCAAGCCAAAGTACGCACTCTTACTCAAGCGACCAGTAGGGTAACCACAGTCCCCTGGAAGCTACCCGGTTACTTTTTGTAAACCATTTTTTTTTCTCTGAGTAAATTACGAGTGCTTTCGAGTTTAAACAAAACTTCAGGACTTTTATTTAAAGTCCTCCCTCTCTCTCTCTAACTCCCAGTATCCCTCACCTTCCTCCCAGGCTTCCTTGACAACACCATCTCTCTCTCTCCCACACCCTTTTCAGGGGCCGGTAAGATCTCTCAGCTCCGCCTTCCTCGAACTCTTTCTCCCTCTCTCTTCACTTCAGGGGCCGGTAAGCTTGAGATACAGCTCCGTCGGCCCCGCCATCTTCCTCTATAACTCAGGGCCGGTAAGCTTGGAAACACCTCCGTTTTCCCGAAATCTTTTCTCTCACTCTACCTTTTTAGAGGCCGGTAAGCTTGAAAAACAGCTCCGATTTGCCTTGCAATCTTTCTCTCTCTTCCTTCATCCCAAAGAGGCCGGTAAGCTTGAAAAACAGCTGCGTCTGCCTCGTCTCATTTCACTCCAGAGGTCAGTAAGCTTGTGGACAGCTCCGAATACCTCACAACCTCATCCTCTCCTCACTGAAAAAAAACTATCCCAATTCCTATGCCTGGATATGGTCCTAAACCCTCCCCGTCCTGTTCGCTCCACCCGTATCCGGCGCAACCTTGCTGCCCTCCGCGACGCCTTCCAGGCCAATTGTCGGGCAGAAGATCGTCACCCTCCTTACTTCTCTTCCTTTGTCCCCAAGGCCATCATGCGATCGGTGGTCCAAAAAAAAAAGGTCATCAGACCAAAACACGGGCCGGTTCACCTCGAACCAACCCCAGCACTAGGCTTCGGTTCTCTGAACCGGCTTCTACCACGAGGCTTCGGTTCTAGGAACCGGTCTCCACCGTGAAGCTTCGGTTCCTCTCTAGAACCGGCTTCCAGGAAGATAGCAGCCCCGGTTCACCCCGAACCAACACCAGCACGAGCACCTCAGCTGGTCATTCTGGAAACAAAATTGAAAACAGAGGAAAATTTTCTGTTGATAAAATCCTGTACGAAACGTAATTTCTACCCCTTGCTAAATAAGATATTTTTCGTAGCACAGTCGGTGGTGCAGAACTTTGCCCACCGACCGAGTACTGGAATCACTCGTGGATTTAAGGCCATGTGATGAGTGTAACAGCTGATCAAGTCAGCCCTAAGATCAATTGTAGTTTGAAAATTTCCCTTTTTACATTCTCATCAGAGGAGGTTATACATTTTCCTAAAAAATAACTGTAAATATCGTAAATGAAGTAAATAAAGTAAAGAGTTTGAAATTTAACAAAGTAATTAAATTTCGAGTATAAAAATGTGATTTTTTAATTAAAGATATAGCAGTTGAAATTTCAACAAAACAGATTTTAATTTTTAATCAAAAATAGATGATTTCAACAACAAAAAAAAAAGACTCTTAAAAATAGTTAAATACCGTAACATGAAGCTACTTTTATAAATGAAGAATCGTTACTATTCAATTTTATATTGCAATTAAAAATAAATTGAGCAAGCTCTTGAAAACATTCTCGGGCAATAAAAGGCTTTTCAGGTAGGGCAGACACCTTGAACCTATAAAATTGTTCCTGAAAAAGTAGAAAACTCACGTAATCATTCCCTGCATTTTTTGCTCAAAATGAAGCTAAAATAGTAAAATAAAATCATAATAAAAAAATTCTTTCTTGAAACATAAAATATACCTACTTCCGGTTACAATCTGGATATAAATATATTTCCGACTAAAGCAAAATAGTAGCAAATCAAATAGGAAAGTTGGGTAAAAATAAACTCGATTGTGTAACATTTTAAATTTTATAAAAACGATAGGATGTCGATTTTGTGAATTTTACAAACTTGACAAGGCTACATCACAAATGGAAATATTAGAATTATTTACAATAGTGTTTTGTTAACCTTGCTTTATGAATTTAAAAAATAGGCTGTGTGCAGTCATCTCCAAAATTCTGGACGACGAGACACTATGCAAAAAAATCCTTTCAATACGTGCCTTCTCATGAATCATACGAACATTTATCTTTATGCTACTATTGACAGTATTTTGAATTTTAAAATTATTAGCAGGTTTGGAATTTAACCTTAAATCTTGAGATTCATCAAATATTTCCTGGTGGTACGTGCTATTTGTTTCTTTAGAGCTAGTGCAAGAAAGCTATGTCAAAATGGCCAAATTAGAATCATTTAGAAAATGCATTTATTATACTTTCATTTCTTATAAGCATACGTGATTGTGTGTAATTTGCAGCTGTGTTGAAACAAAAAGAAGGGCATATTTCAAAACTTGTGAATAGGATGCTTCATCTTAATTGAAATCACGCATTTACAATGTATTTCGTCTTGATGGAAATTTGAAAATTGTTTAAAACATTATTCTATATAATCTTATAATCTTCTGTTCATGTTTGTTCATGTTGTAAGATATCACAAAATAGCACCGCACATTTCTTCAGACCTTTCTAGATACGCAAACATCGATCATTAAGTTATTTTTTATCTTCCTTTATTTCTGAGCAAACTAAGGAAACTTGGTTTTAAAAAAATTCTCCTAGTCATAAACAATAATAAAAAAAAAGATCTGAATTAGATCATAAACTGTAGAATTTAAAAGAAAAGTTTGTGCTTTTTTGAAAAATGGAAGTCAAAATTAAAATAATCGGAACTTTGTGAAAATTATTGAGTTTTCGTTGATGAATGAACTATTTTGTTGAAAATTTAGCTGAAGAATTGTTCCGAGGCGAAACATATTCTTTTAGGGGAAGTTGGACGATACGCTTTTTTCGCTGTGCAAAAAAATCATCTACGAAGTTATATAGTATATTTGATTTTTGTAGAAAATTTCATCTTTTTGTCTTGAAACATAAAAAATTTGCTTCAAACTCAAAAGTTTTCGTTAAAAATCAATTTCGTTGTTGAAAATTTAATTATTCAGTTAAAAATTAAACTAAATCATTAATTTTTTTAATGAAGAATTCAAATAATTTGCTGGAATATATTTTTTTTTTGATTAAAAATGGAACTTTTTGGGTCGAGAAATAATGTTTCTGGTAAAAGCCTATATTAGTGGTTGAATATACAACTGTATAAGTAAGAGTTAAACTATTTAATAAAAAAAAACAAACAATTTTTTAACAATTTTCAACAAAATATCAGACTTTTCAACTAGAGATGAACGTTTATTTAAAATAATGAATAGTCAACAATAACAAAATTAATTTTTAAGGCTAGATTAAAAATTTCAAACAAATAATTAAATTCTCATTGAAAAAAAATTATTTATGAATGAAAAATGAAGAAAAAAAAGATTTTGATTCTTAAAAAAAAAACAGTTGATTTGAACTGAAAAAAATGACTTTTTAACATGATTCTAATTTTCAACTATAAACGCTTCTCTAAATGAAGTAAAAAAGAGAAGGATGAAGGTTTGGTTTTTTGCCTTATCATTTTACTTCCCTCTTGTTTATTGTGTCCTAAAAAGTAAATTTGTTTCTGTTCATTTTTAGAAAAATTTTCCTTGTTTCTAAATTTCAGAGGAACATTTTTTGCACAGAAACTTATCTTTAATAAGTTAAAAATTGAACTATTTGGTAGAACTTTATGTATTTTGTTACAGAATTGGTCATTTTGGATAGACAATTAACCTTGTTTGTCCAAAACTCAAAGTAGGGTTTAGACTGAGATCTCAGAAACTTAAAGTGTTTCATATTGTATTTTATATCGTGTATACATTAATTTTATTTGAAAGATTTTAATTTTCTATTATTATTATTACCCTACTTTCGTGAAAAATCACTCTCATTTCTATGTTTTGATAGGCCTTTGGACTGTGTTACTATTCAACGGGGGGTTGGGGGGAAGGGGGTCAGAAAATTGGTAAAGTACAAGGGGAATCTCGCTCAGGATTCACTATTAAGATTCAAGAGTTCTTCTCTCCGAAATTTGATGGGAATTCGTACGAATTGTGAGTGACATGAATCCCAATGAATCGTGAGGAATCCTAATGAATCCTGAATGAAATATTCCTCCTTAACGTAGTTTATGGATGACCACTTACTCCCACATTTGTGGTAAAGTTGTTCACACTTCAAGGTATGATAAATAGTTGTTTATGAACTAAATGTATTATTGTGCTTGATAGTAGGATACAAGGCCAGATAGAGGTTACATATTTGAAGTATAAATATTTCATTTAAATATTTGCTTGCACTTTATTGCAAAAAAACTATAAAAAAGACCCGCTCAGCCCATTTTAAGATAGTTTTTTTGCAGATATACCTCCAATGTACAAAAAGTGGGAGGGTCGGTAAGACCGGTTTTTGGCCTAATTTATTTTTGGACCAAAAAATCTGAAAAATTCATGGTAGTATCTTATAAGTATCCCGAGTCGATTGCACGCTAAACGGACTACCCT
>NC_046665.1:103056081-103059988 GCF_010883055.1 Belonocnema kinseyi | reverse complement strand
CGGTTTTTGGCCTAATTTATTTTTGGACCAAAAAATCTGAAAAATTCATGGTAGTATCTTATAAGTATCCCGAGTCGATTGCACGCTAAACGGACTACCCTCCACCCCCCAGTCACCCCTACAAATATAGGAAACACCACTATCCACCAACTGTATTTTCGAGAGATTTGACACTCTTTAACATGTATTCTGAGGTTAGCTCGGGTTTACTATGGTTTTCGGGGTCGCCGAATACAAATCTGGCGTCCTTTGACTTTTATCGCGTCAGGTTCAAGGTCATTGGAAGGTCAAATCGAGAGAAAACGGTAAAAAAATCCAAAAAAATACGTTATAGTTTTTTGGAGTCGCTAATTACGAATCTGGCATCCGTTGAACTCTATCGCTTCAGGTTCAAGGTCATTTGAAGGTCATTTGAAGGTCAAATAGAGAAAAAACGGTAAAAAAATTTTTTTAAAAATATGTTATAAGTTTTTGGGGTCGCTGATTACAAATCTGGTGTCCACTGACCTTTATCGCATCAGGTTCAAGGTCATGACCTAGAACCTGAAGCGATAGAGTTCAACGGATGCCAGATTCGTAATTAGCGACTCCAAAAACCTATAACGTATTTTTTTGGATTTTTTTACCGTTTTCTCTCGATTTGACTTTCCAATGACCTTGAACCTGACGCGATAAAAGTCAAAGGACGCCAGATTGGTATTCGGCGACCCCGAAAACCATAGTAAACCCGAGCTAACCTCAGAATACATGTTAAAGAGTGTCAAATCTCTCGAAAATACAGTTGGTGGGTAGTGGTGTTTCCTATATTTGTAGGGGTGGCTGGGGGGTGGAGGGTAGTCCGTTTAACGTGCAATCGACTCGGGATACTTATAAGATACTACCATGATTTTTTCAGGTTTTTTGGTCCAGAAATAAATTAGGCCAAAAACCAGCATTACCGACCCTCCCCCTTAATAAATCTCTTTTTTTGTTGATGAAATAGATTCAATGGAAACTTCAGTCGTTCCAGTTAGACCACCTTCACCTGATCCTCACCCACCCATATATACTTTTACTTCCGAGGCTCGCATTTTTGTAAAGATTCAGGGTCGCCAGAAGATTGAAGGTGGATACATTGACATGGAAGAAGATTATGAACCAACTTTGGCCTGGTTTAACAACCCTGCATCAGCACCTCAAGTACCAGAGCGCGTGCATATACATCTGGATCCTTGGAAAAAGTTTCCAAAGCGTCATCTGAATTTCGTTGCACCCCTCGAACTTATCAACCCCCCTATTAAATACAAGTATGATAAGAATCAAATATCTGAGCTTTTTGTTATAGATGGTACAAGGCTGTATCATACTATCCTATATGAATATGCCAGAGACAGTAGTAGTATTTTGGGTCGTGCTATGATTACGGTACGCGCTCTAAATAAACAAAAAAATAATCAGAATTGGAAATTTTGGGGATTGCTTAAAAATTGGGATCCAGAAACACAAGTTATTCCAGAATGGTTCCAGAAAAGTCTTGATGCTCAACCATCGCTCCCCAGAAGGCCTTTTCCGAATAGGGTCGAAAGGCGTCAACGAAGCATGGCAATTGGGGGGAGTTCGTCTCATTTCCAAAGTATCTGAGTTTCACTACCGGTTCTCTATTTAGCTTCGAAGGCGGTCGTTTTCTAAAATGGAAGGAAGGGATCAAGTGCTGTAGCTACGTAGTGTCACGGAAGTTGTCTTAGGGCGACTGATTTTAAAATAAAATGAAGTAATATTTCAGTAATTTTGTTTGAAGAAAGTTAGTGATAAATCTTCGAAGCCAATAGTAGCATGGGAAATAGGTTCATTCTGAAAATTTTTCAAAATGTTAAACCTTAAATACAAAATAATTTATAAAAGGATTTTTTCGAGATATAGTTTTTGAAATAATTATTACAATCAATTTTGCACATAAGATGTTGCGTAAAAGTTTGTAACAATTTGAAACACGCTAATTAATTTTGCTAATAATTTTGTACAATTTATTACGATTAATTGATGTTATAAAATCTACTCATTCTAAATTAGATCTCTAAATAAATTTAAAAAGCACTAATGTAAGCACAAAGAACGTAATTCACCTGAAACATACTAATTTCATAACTCGCTTTTGTGAGAGAAACTAAGCGAAATTTTCAACTTTAACATTCATTGTATGAACTTTTATAAATATTAAAGGATTTCAACTTTTTTTTAAAATTAGCTTACACTTGAAAAAAAATGAAAAATATTTTAAATCCGGATCTTGCAACACAACTATTTACAACCATAGTGTTTATACATTTCGTTTATTTATTATTGTAATGTATAATGTAATAATATATTAAGTATTCATAGTTTGAAATTTTAGCAATACCAGGTATCATTAAATATCAGTATAATATCAAGATATCAGTAAACATTTATCTTTCGTTCGTGTTCCATTTTAATAGGTTTTGAAATTCTAAAAATCTTAATTTTATTAAATTAAAAAAATTATGATCTAATAAATAAATTGATTAGGCACCTTTTTGTAAAATTAAAAATATATTCACTTTTAGTCTCACCATTCAAAATAGTACAATTTTTAATTCTAAGCCTTTAAAATTTCATAATTTTATTAAAATCTACGAAATAAAAAGTAGCTTTATATGGGAAATGTTAAGGAATGAAAAAATGTATACTTTACAAACTTGAAACATAAACAAGTCCGAGATTCATATAAAATTAATAAAAAATGTAGCCACGAAGCATTGTGTCATTGAAACTTTTTTGCACTTGAACCTTTAAAATTTTATCTTGCGTTAAGTACATTTAATCATTGAGAAATTAAAATTTCTCAATATGTCAATGAAACTTGGTTTTCGAAATTTAACCATTTTAATTTTAATCGCAAAGTTTAAATGTATAATGGGAACAAAAATGAGGAATTTAACGTTTACCATAAAAATTCAGAATTATTAAATTGAAACCATAAGAAAACCAAGAAATTATTAAATTCAAACCATAAGAAATTGAAGAAATTATTAAATTCTTAAATAGAAAGTTTTATTTTAAAGTGAACTTAAAATGTCAAACTTTTTGGATAATTCTTCAAATAAAAAATTGCCCATTTGAAATTACTTTGTATCTCGAACCTGTCTGTAGAATATATCAATAAAAAACCTTTATCGAAAACAATGGCGCTCAGATGGAATATACTGTACAATGAAATAAACATTGTTTAGAGAGAAATATTTAGAAAAAACAAAAATTATTGTATTATCTATTGTGATTTTTAAAAGATTATATAATTGACTGGACTTATTTTAAAGAAAAAATAAACTGAAAGTCAGTTTTTATTAATTCATATAATACACGAAATATTTACAACTAAAAAATCTGAGCTAAAAGTTAGGTTGGAATTCGAATTTAAATTACAGTCGTCTATAATTCGTATTATTGGCATAATCTGGATAAAATTTTGTCGCTACATAAAATAATTCAAGTTTATTTAGGCTTACAATGCATTAACACCTACATGATTGTACCTAATATTTATAGGTCTATTTTTTCTGCACCAGGTGGAAAAATGGTCGACTACCATTCCCAAAAGAATACAAAATTTTTCCATTTTGAAAGATTAAAATAAAGGTAAATTTAATTTTGGATTTTTAGAAAATTGTGTCAAATCAATTTTTACGTTAAATCATGATTTCTCAAATTTGATAAAAATTTATAAATCTATTATTTTAGACGCATTTATCAATGTAGTCAAAATAAATCGCGATTCTGGAAAATGTAACTATTATACTAAAAATTTGTGTTTGTTTTTTTTTCTTAGTGAGAAACTAGTTTTTTTCTTTAAATTGAAAATGCATCTATTGTAGTAGAATATTTGTTTAGGTTAGTCAATAGATTAGAATTT
>NC_046665.1:103050771-103055981 GCF_010883055.1 Belonocnema kinseyi | reverse complement strand
AAGTAAATTGACGGACTTGTGAAAATTGATCGTGAAGGGAATTGGGCCCATAAACCGGAAGCTACATATATTAAATACATACAACTATTTATTTTTTGGTAGAAAAGATGCGTTTTTTAAGTTTAAAATTCCTCGTTTTTGTCCGAATTAATATTCTTGGTTAAAATTTAAACTCATGAGTTCAAAATTTAGTTATTTTAGTTGAAGTTCGTTTTTGTACTTGAATATTTGTCAGTTTTCTTAAAAATTCTAATTACTTTGTTTGTTTGTTTGAAAATAATTTTTTTATTTAAAATTTAACCACTAAAGTTAAATATTTTCTAACGTTAATTATTAAATTAGAATATAAGATATATTTTAGGTTAGAGTAAATAGATTAAGAAACTTATGTATACTGATTGTAAAGGGAATGTGGCCCAGAAACCCGTAAAATACATATATAAAAAGTATATACAACTATTTTATTTTTGTTTGAATATTCTTTACTGAAAACTTCCTACTTTTTTGGTGAAAGTTAACGTTCTTGCTTAAAAGTTCATCATTTTAATTGCAAACTCATATAATTGTGTAATAATTGAACTATTTTCTTGAAATTATTTTTTTGGGGGTATTTTTTTTTAATGAAAATGAAACCATTTTAATTGATTGATTCATCATTTTAATTGAACATGCATGTCTCTGGTTAAACATTAACTTTATTAACTGAAAATTCAATTATTTATAATTTATTTGAAAATTCATCTGTTTGGACAGTTTCTTGGTGAAAATATCTCAAAAATGTGTGAATTATTTTTGGGTATATAGGGTATATTTCAATTGAAAGAATATGGCAGAAAAACGAGACATGGCAAGTAGAAGAGTCGGATAAAAAATCGCGATTGTGTAAAGTTTTCAAGTTTATTAAAACGTTGACAACTTAATATTGTGCATCTTTTAAATATCACTGTAACAATGCACTCCATTGTACCATAAGGTAAAAATTTGGCGCTACAAATGTTTAAAAGTTATTGCACGTGTTAAGCCGATGCTAAGTCACAGAGGAAGGGGGGGGGGATTCTCGTTATAAATCTGAATTTTCAAAAAAAATTTCGCCAATTTTTTTAGTTGTAAATTCGCTCTATCACACTGCCAAATATTTTCCGCTAATTAATTGACGGTACAAACTTGTGAGTTGGGGGACTGGCGATGTGCTGGTTTTAAAATATCTGTTATGCAGAAATAATCCCATTTAACTTGCAAAACATTTTTTGCTGCAAATGTGCTCCGTTGCAATGCCAGAAATTTGCATATTGAATCAAAAATGAGAATGCTATTAAATTCTCAATACCTGTAGCAAGTTATAACTCGCGATAACTGAAATTCCCACATTCCAATATATTCATTAGGGAAAAAATAATTCGATTCGATTAGTCTATTGTTTTTGCGCCAAACTATAAAAACAATTGACAGCATCTGACGTTTCGTACCTCTTGTTCGAGGGCAATAATACTTTGTGCTGTAGCACCATTCACTCTACCAAGACTAATTTTTGTTTTACGGAAATGGTACCTTCAATTAATCCTAATTATTATTTTTCAATTTTCCTTGACGTATTCCAAAGGACTTCAAATGCGTTCAATCGCATCACAATAAAATTTATTTAGGCTAGTTCTAAGTTAGGATAACGAAAGTGCAAAAGAAAGTTGGCGAAGATTGGTTACACCGTGTTACTGACGTAACTAATTTTTTTATAATATATACAATTTTTTTGAACATTGTAAAATGCGTTCTTCATATTGAGTTACTTTAATAAGGATTAATGTATACGCCAGAAATGTAATTATAACTTATCTTAGATAACACGTAATAAAGCTGTAATTGTCATTCGCGTCGATTGCAGGTCCATGAAATCTTTCGAAGAAGCTGAAGCATAAATAATATTGTAATATAATACCGAGAAAAATCACGTACATCCAATTCACGCTTGGTCAGTCGTCGACTGTTTATTCGCATTCCTCGCGGTTTTACGATCTTTGAAATAAAAATCATTTCTGTAGTGTTGATACTTCTCACATAACACGCATTAGTCATATAATTTCGTTTCGGTTTGCTGTCGACACGAGAACTAGTAATATGAAAAATCATGCAATAGTTGTTAACTTGATTATGTTTCAAAAAATTTTAAGGAATAGCTTTACGTAAATTTCATGTTTGTGCAAGAAAATTTGTGTTAAGACAATATAATGTTTATAGACAAATTAAATTTTAAATTTTTAAATGTTAAACATTGAATGCTTGAAGAGAACTTGTATGAAAATCTGGCAATTTGAAATATGATCAGATATGTGAACATCATGGTGAAGATAATCATAAAACTAATTTTTTAAAATTGATGGATGAAACAAAGATTGACAATTTAGATGTGAGTAAAATAAGTTTGTGTCTCCATAGATGATAAGCGATTTATAATGACAAAATACTGATAAAATAAAAATGTGATCAAAGATTAGAGAGCAAAATAGTCGATCAGTAATTGAAAAATTAAAAGTAGAAAATTTAACTATTTTTTGAATGAAATGGTTGTTATTTAACATAACGAATTGAAAAGTTAAAAAGATATAGATGGTGCACTTGGGCTCTTAGTGCACGGTAAAAATCGTGGCCTAGAAGCTGTAGTTATGTGTTCAGGGTAACCTGCCCAGTGGGCACAAAATGTGGCGACGTCTTTACGACATCGCTACGACATCTGTACGACAACTTTACGACATCCTATGTGCATGTCGTTTCGGTATCTTAGCGATATTGTAAAGATATCGTCAGATCATATGACTTATTTACGATATCGTAAAGACACCTTAACGACATGGACATATGATGTCGTAAAGTTGTCGTAACGATGTGTTAAGAGTTCAGTCTAATGATTTTTCCTTCACCAATTTTAAGGTTCACACTATTGAATAAATTTTATAATTTTATACACCAGAGTTTGATTTTATTTAAAAAAATTTATTTTTCAAAGTTTAATTTTGGGTTCATTTGTTTATTTTAATAAACCCAGAGTTTGTTCCTAACACACCGTATACGTATCTCGATTCTAAACTAATATTTTTCTAATTTTAGTTCTCTCTGACTGAATCTACAGGACTTAAAAACGACGTAAAAACTGTATTCAATTGAAATAATTTAAATTTATAATTCCTTAGTTATCTACGTTAAATGATAATATTTTATAGTTTCATATATCTTATAAATAATATGAAAAAGTTTTGTGTATGTTCAGGATATAGAGCAGAATTCAAAAAGTCCCAATAGTTTACATAATTTTTCGTGAAAATTTTCCTATAGTATGGTAGTGCATTTTCATCATAATATTAAAAAATATCACATTAATTCAGTACGCACTAGCCATATCAGAGAGTTAGCCTATCAGTGAAAGGAAACGGAAGGGTGTTTTGAAGGTGATTCATTAAGAATTTGCGCCTATTTAAATTTAACTTAAATTTGACAGTTTATTTCCAATTAGCTGACATTTAACTTTTACATCAGAAATGTTATGTCTTGAGATGCTAAGCTAGTTATACTCATTAATAGCTTATGAAGTAAGAAAGTTTAGAGTACTCATGGGATATGGTCATATTGTTGTACAATGACGAGGCATAAGAAACTTGTGTTGTGCGGAACTAATCTTTATGTAGTACTTAAATTCCTCGAGGATGTATTTTTAAGAACTGATGCACTTGGATCTTCACCAATCTTAATTGAGAACTCAACTTTCTCGAGGAAGATTCGAAAGTTTATGTCTAATTACGAACCTTTCCATTATCTACGGAACTGTGCCCACTCCAAATAGTATAGTGTTTTCCAGAAACTTTCTGCGTCTATTACAAGCTGCAAATTGTATACAGAAATATAGTGGGATTTTTATAGAAAATCAACGGAATTTCTAAATATCATTTCCAAATAATTTCATGGAGTACTTTTGAAGGAGCATTTCTACGTCAGTAATGTCATCGTATATTAATTTCGCATTTAAAAATACGCTTTTCTCCGAATCCCCTTGCAAATTCGCCATTGCATGTAGGTGAATCAGGCATAATGTGGCCGCTTCCAGCACAGCGACATTCACATATGCACACTACACCGCTAGGCCTTCATGTTACTTTACGCCTGCTACATAAAATGTTACGCCCAATAAATGAAGCTTTACGTCCCCTGCGCATAAACTGTACCACGCAAGTAAGAATATGGAAAAATATATCATGAATGTGCAATGCTTGCAATTAGTGGTGCGATAGCGTGCATTTGATGTTCTTCAAGATTACGTGTTCAAAAGTAATGTTTTCGAAAAAACCGGGGGCTAGCGTGTCACTGTTATATCCCGGTTAAAATATAAAATTGCATCTAACCTTTAATGATAATTAGAGTAGATGAGCTACTCATGCTAATTACTCATGCGGTTAGTTGCGAAATTTGATGTATTGCGGCCGGCGATAAGCTATCCACGGTTGGTGACAGGACGAGCGTATGATGAACGAAGGTGCCTTATCATGAGTAGATTTACGATCAGTAACTTAAGGAACCTAGTTACAGATGATACCGATGTAGAATAATAATTTTTACATTCTCATCAAAGAAGGTATTAGATTCGTGTAAAATTTGACCCCCTCAGTTTTTGTCAAATTTCCACATTTTGAGACCCCCTGAAACCGAAAAACTGGTTTTTATGAATGTGTCTGTCTGTATGTCTGTCTATGAGCACGATAACTTAATAGAAATTTATCAGATTGGCGTTTGGTACACTCTCTTAATACCCTACACTGAATGTCCAGTTCGATAGTCAGCCATTTTGGATAAAAATTGAAAAAATGAGCGCGTTTTGAATATTTTAAGAACTCTTTCTTTCAAGATTTAAAAATTCTCTGTACGGATGTTTGCATTATTCAGAAAGTCGAAAATTTATCGCAATGACTTTGATCATAAAACAGAAATTACAAGAGTTATACCATTTACAAAATTCCAAAAAACACAAAAACGAACATTTGAAGACCAAAAACGCATTATGTAAAAAAAGTCAACAAAAAAATTTTGTTTTTGAATGCCATACAAGATTGTCGTAACACAATTTTGAATTTTCTTGAAAAATATAAAATTCAAATTGTGAAAGCATACAAAATAATGGAAAATCCAAAAATTAAATTTTTTCATTCAACAATTTCACAGTAGTTTAAAGA
>NC_046665.1:103038250-103050671 GCF_010883055.1 Belonocnema kinseyi | reverse complement strand
TAAGTTTTTGGTTTCGCACCTAAAGGAGGGCCGGGAATGTGAAAATGAGACCATATGAAGTCCCATCTAACGCAACGCTGCTGAAGGTTGATCAGAACTGCGATGTAGAACACGATGTGGTAGAAAATTCAATTGACATTAGAAATGAGCAAATTCAGATGATGAAACAATGACAGACAATTATAATAAAATGTTCAATAAATTTTTTTTTTTGAAAAATGTACATTTTTTTAAAGGAGACAATGAAACAACGTCTGTTTTAAGACAAACGAATGTTATGAATTTTAATAATGTACATTTATGGGAATGACATACAATTTCAGAAATAAAATCGAGTGCGAAGCACGAGATACGTGATGAGAATGTGTTTGTTAAATCCGGAGGAGCTTTAACAAAAGAAAATTCACAATCAACAAATTACTGTTGTCGATGCTTTTAACGTTAGTTTTAAAAAGCCAAAACGCGTATATGCGCTTGGTTTTCGTGCACAGACTAAGGTATTTACCTCGCACTTTAGCGTAAGGTAAATACATTATCGAGCTCACAGTTCTATCATCTTAAGCAATAACAATAACAAAATCAAAATGTGTAAATTAGAAATATTATTTAGAGATAGGTATAAACTATTACAATTATTTATTACCATATTTAATACATCAATCACCTAAAAATATATAGGTAGCATAGTACACAATCATTAAGTAAAATAAGCCTATATATAGTCAGATAACACTCTTTTCAAAGGCGTCTGACTAGATATATGGTATTGTATGGCGATAACTTAGTATAATAGAATTTGTACCTTTCCAAGGAAAGGTTAAACTTCCCTTCAAATTCAGTGCTTTATTCAAAATTTAAACTAAGTGCTTCTTTTGAATGAACGTTACAATTTAACTTCAGTGTATTATTAATATAGCTATTTTCAGAACTTAGGCGCTGGTATATTTCACGTGCTCACAAGCCCCGCGATCGCAAATAAACCTACGTAACCTTTATAATTAACCTTGTATGCGTTCTTCGTAGCACGATTGTACAGGTGAAAGGTTAAGAAAAATAATTTCAAATTGTTGTTAAACACTCCGCGATCTTAATGTTCTACTCAAAATTTACATTTTCGGTTTTAAATGGCAAATTTGCTCGGAGTTATTCATAATTATTCGTTTCGAAAACACTAACAAAAGGGTACAAATTATTTGAATTGGAAACTTTTATACCCTTTTAGATTTTTGAATCCTTTTATCGATTTTCATTAAATTTAAAGTGCAAATTATTGCAAGTTCGAGACAGCTTAAAACTCTGGTTTAAAACCACAGTTCTCAAAAGGTATGTTTTACATAATTAATTGCCTTTTATCCAATATTTTATCGAGCTTAATTCCATTGTAAGAATCCCTCTAAAATAGATTCACTCATTACAAATTCACGCGATTCTGAAATTATAATTCACATAATTTATTTATCTAGTCTATGATAACTCTAGCAGTCTTGGCACAGCTAGATATAACCATTGTCTTCGAAACTTCAAATTCCACATACGTTCTTAAACGAAGAGTAAGTGTCAACACTTACTGCCTTTTTCTGCTGGACCGCGGAGTCAGTCGTTCGCTGAGTGATAGGTACGCGTTACGACCAGACCGTTTACTTCCGTCACCCAGATAGAACGAACTGATACACATCTACCATGTAAAAAATTTCTCGTGTAACAAAAGGGTATAATTTGAATAATTCGGAAAATTAAAAACACTTTTAGAATTTTAAATTCTTTTATTGATTTGCAATAAATTAAAAGTACAAATTATTCCGAGCTAAAGACAACTTTAAACTATGGTTTAAAAACACAGTTTTCAAAAGGCAAGCTACAACATTTTTCAAAATTTTATTTTAAAATCAGTATTTTTTAATCGCACGCGATTATGAAATTATATTTCACATAATTAATCTATACAGTCTATAAGAATTCGAGCTGTTGTTGCAGTGCTAGATGCGACCATAGACATCCAAAATTTAGATTCGAAATACGTTTTTAAATAAAAGTAAGTTAATTAAAGTCATCCATTAATTAGAAACAACTAATACACATCTCCCATTAAAAGGATTCATCGTGCAACTGCGAAAATAAATTAAATTCAAAACTTTAGTTCGCTCTTTGGCCAAGCGCAAGTGGTTCACACTCTCCGTCTTCTTTTACTGAACGATAGAGGTAACTCTCGCGCAGTTTTCACAGCGCAAGAACAGTAACACAATTCACTTGCACTGCAAAAAACTCTATTTCATCTAAACGCAATCAATTATAAATTCTTTACTTACAATACAATTTATTTGTAGGGTTGTTTCATGAAGTGAATAGTGTCACACTTAGTGATCTATTTCTTCTCAAAATCACTCGCTTAATCCATTTTCGAGGGCAATTTTGATGACACACTCAGCTGAACGATGATGACATCCATGACAGAGAGCTTCGCCATAGAATAAGAGATAACAAACATCCTGAACCAGGAAGTAAAAGAGGGATATCTACTCTCGGTTTTAAACTCCAACAGGAATGCTGCATTTATGCGATAAACAATACCAAAGAAGACGTTGAAGTCAAAATAGATCCACAGGAACTTATTCCTTTTGAATATTATCAACTACCAGTGGATAAATTGGACGAGTACTCCATATACGTAGATTATTCACCAAATGAAGATACAGTGGAAGCCATTTAGACATTTCAAAACTAAAACACTTAAATTCGGAAGAATTATATCTTGTGTTGGAAATAATCAAAGAATACGACATTCCTATTAACGTACGCCTTTATCGATTTGCTCCCTCTTAAAAAGAATCAAAAATAGTGCACGAAATTATACTAACAGAAGGTGCAATTAGACACTCAAATACACCCTACACTTTGTCTATGCTAATGATTGCAAAAAAGAGGAGTATATTGAAAAAAGAAAATATCGAGTAGTAATTAATCTTAAATCATTGAATAAGAAGACTATTGGGGATGCTTAGCTAATTACGAAAATTACGGAAATATTAGATCACTTGGGTGAAGTTCAATATTTTACGGTTTCTCATTAAGTTAGCGGCTTTAACGAAATTGAACAAGACTCTGACGATAGACCAAAAACCGTCTTTTTATTTTTAAATGGACATCATGAATACATTAGGATGCCTTAGGAATTGAAAAACTCACCCACGACCTTTTAACGATTAATGAAACAACTAATTTGAGGACTACAAGGAGTAAAACTATTTGTCTATCTCGACGACATAGTAATCTAGGCAGAAAGCCTAGAGGAACACGAAGAAAAAGCCAAACGTCTCCTAAAAAGATGAACAGAAGAAAATCTGTCGTTCTTCCCTGAGAAAAGTAAATTTATATTTGAAGACATCCTCTTCTCAGGTTACGTAATCAATAGCGAAGGTATGAAATCTAATCCAAAGAAAACTGAGGCTGTACAAAAATTCCCTATGCCCGAAAATTCAAAAAATATAAAACATTTTTTCGGTCTCGTCGAAGCTTATAGAAGCTTTATCAAAGATATTGAAGCAAAAACGAAAACTTTAACAAATGTTCTAAATAAAGGCGCGCCTTTTATCTGGGGAAAGACAAACTGTTTCGACTTTTTCATATATTTCGCAGCAGCCACTTGGGTCATTTTGGGACCTTTAGGGTGCGAGCACAAAAAAACTGCTTCGAAGCGCGAGGCGTATGCGACACTCATTTTGGAAAAATGCTCGGTTCATACTAAAAAGAACAGTCAACTGATGATCTTTTATATAGCATGAAGGATTATACTGACCTATATACGAAAAAAATCATTCGCACTTACCGATTGCCAGTAATCGTGACCACGCACTTATTTAACCGAACGTAGGCTATTTTGGCTGAAATTTTCGGTTGCAATAAATGTTCATATACTTCAAACAACATTTTAAAACAAAATAATGAATAATCTGCTCAACTAGACACATTTGGGTTATTTTGGTCGAAAATTTTGGTTGAAATATATGTACCTAAATATCAAACAAAATTTTCAACTAAAATATTAAACCAAAATATTGAATTGCCTGCTTAACTAGACTCTTTTGGATTATTTGTTTGAATATTTTGGTTGAAATGTATGTACATATACATAAATAAAAATTTTCAACCAAAATATTGAATCATCTGCTTAACTAGACTCACTTGGGTTATTTTGGTTGAAAATTTTTGTTGAAATATATTTACATATATGTCAAACAACATTTTCAACAAAAATATTGAATTATGTGCTTAACTAGACTACTTTGGATTATTTTGTTTGAAAATTTTGGTTGAAATATACGTACGTATATATCAAACAAAGTTTTAAACCAAAATATTGAATTATCTGCTTAACTAGACTCATTTGGGTTATTTTGGTTGAAAATTTTGGTCGAAATATCTATACATATATTTCAAACAAAATTTTTAACCAAAATAATGATTTATCTGCTTAACTAGACTCACTTGAGTTATTTTGGTAGAAAATTTTGGTCGAAATACATGTCTATATATTTGAAACAAAATTTTCAAAAAAAAAAGTTGAATTATCTGCTGAACTAGATTCATTTGGGTTATTTTGTTTGATAATTTTGGTTGAAATATATGTATATATATTTTAAAACAAAGTTTTTAACCAAAATATTGAATTATCTGCTTAACTGGACTCATTTGGGATATTTTGGTTAAAAATTTTGGTTAAAATATATGTACACATATTTCAAACAATATTTTTAACCAAAATAATGAATTATCTGCTTAACTAGACTCATTTGGGTTACTTTATTTTAAAATTTTGGTTGAAATATATGTACATAAATTAAAAAAAAATGTTCAACCTAAATAATGAATTATCTGCTTCATGAGGCAGATATGGATTATTTAGTCTGAACATTTTGGTTAAAATATATGTAGATATAATTTAAACATAACTTTCAACCAAAATATTGAATTACTTGCTTAACTAGACTCATTTGGGTTATTTTGGTTGAAAATTTTGGTTGAAATAT
Organism: Belonocnema kinseyi; assembly: GCF_010883055.1. NCBI lineage: Eukaryota > Metazoa > Arthropoda > Insecta > Hymenoptera > Cynipidae > Belonocnema > Belonocnema kinseyi. Next base: position 103,045,647 of record NC_046665.1, on the reverse strand, counting down.
CTATACATATATTTCAAACAAAATTTTTAACCAAAATAATGATTTATCTGCTTAACTAGATTCACTTGAGTTATTTTAGTAGAAAATTTTGGTCGAAATACATGTCTATATATTTGAAACAAGATTTTCAAAAAAAAAAATTGAATTATCTGCTTAACTAGATTCATTTAGTTATTTTCTTTGACAATTTTTGTTGAAATATATGTATATATATTTTAAAACAAAGTTTTTAACCAAAATATTGAATTATCTGCTTAACTAGACTCATTTGGGTTACTTTATTTAAAATTTTTGGTTGAAATATATGTACATAAATTTCAAAAAAAATGTTCAACCTAAATAATGAATTATCTGCTTCATGAGGCAGATATGGATTATTTAGTCTGAACATTTTTGTTAAAATATATGTAGATATAATTTAAACATAATTTTTAACCAAAATATTGAATTACTTGCTTAACTAGACTCATTTGGGTTATTTTGTTTAAAAATTTTGTTTGAAATGTGTGTACAGATATTTCAAACATAATTTGTAATCAAAATATTTAATTACGTGCTTAGCTAGACTCATTTGATTATATTTTGGTAGAAAATTTTGGTTGAAATATATGTACATATATTTCAAACAAAATTTTCAGCAAAATAATGAATTATCCGCTTAAGTAGATTCATTTGGGTTATTTTGGTTTGAAAATTTTTGTGAAATATATGTCCATATATATCAAACAAGACTTTCAACCAAAATATTGAATTATCTTCTTATCTAGACACTTTTGGGTTATTTTGGTTTAAAATTTTGGTCCAAATATATGTACATATATATAAAACAAAATTATTGACCAAACTATTGAATTATCTGCTTAACTAGACTCATTTGGGTTATTTTGTTTGAAAATTTTGGTTCAAATATATGTACATATATTTCAAACAAAATTTTCAACCCATATGATAATTTATCTGCTTAACTGGACACATTTGGTTCATTTTGCTTCAAAATTTTTATTAAAATATATTTACATACGACGTGTGTTCAAAAAATAAGGTGACTTTATGGTTTTCTCAAAAAATATTCATTTATTTCTTAATATTCATGCTGATCCCTTCAAAGTAATCCCCCTCAGAGATAATACACTTGTGCCAACGCTTTTTCTAATCATCGAAGCACTTCTGATAATCATTTTGTGGTATAGCCTTGAGTTTTTTCAGCGATGCAGTTTTTATCTCCTCAGTCGTTGAAAATCGATGTCCTTTCATGGGTCTCTTCAGTTTTGGGAAAAGAAAAAAGTCACTGGGGACCAAATCCGGTGAATATGGAGGCTGAGGCATGACTGTGGTGCATTATTGACTTCATTCAACATCTCCTGAGCGATGGTCATGCGATGGATCTTTTGATCAAAATTAAGCAGTTTTGGAACAAATTTCGCTGACACACGTCTCATGCCCAAAACGTCCTAAAAGATAGCATGGCATGAGCCAACCAATATGCCAACATCTTTAGCTACTTCTCTGATGGTAATTCAGCGATTTTTCAACACTATTTCTTCCACTGCTGGGACGTCCAGGGCGAGGTTCGTCTTTGACATCCTCTCGGCCTTCTTGGAACAGCTTGTACCACTTATACACATTTTTCTTACTCAGAGTAGATGTACCATATGCAACTGTCAACATTTCAAGATTCTTAGAGCACTGGATTCCATTTTTCACACAAAATTTAATGAAAACTTTTTGCTCCATTTTTTTCGAAAGAAAAAAATCGCCGAGCACACCAAACCCTTCTAACCTTTTACGCCTCTGCCAGAAAAACAACACGAGCTATATAGTCAAAAATGTGAACATATGATCGCGACGAGTGTACCAACACAACAAAACAAAAAATTTAAAACTTGAATGCACGTAGCCCGCGAAAATTGAAAAGTCACCTTACTTTTTGAACACACCTCGTATATTTCAAATAAAATTTTCTAGCCAAATAATGATTTATCTGATTAATGAGACCCATCTGCATTATTGTGGTTGAAGATTTTGTTAGAAATATATGTGCGTACATTTCAAACAAAATTATCAACCAAAATAATGAATTATCAGCTTCATGAGGCAGATATTGGTTATTTTGGTTGAAAATTTTGGTTGAAATATATGTACATACATTTTAAAGAATATTCTTAACCAAAATAATGAGTTATCCGCATAACCCCGTGCAGAAATTGCCAAATGTTTGCCTTCTTTACGATTTGGGCCAGATTGGGTACACAATTTTGTGGTTGTTAAATTTGGCCCCGTCTAGACCCCGACTTAACAGCCAAGCTTGCCAGTAGATGGCGCTCCATTAATTTCGGGGACTAAAGTGGATTGAATCCAAATCGCCCAAGTTTCAACGTAAAGTGTCAAGCGTCAAAAATATTTCCATTATTATTAGGAAAAGTGACAAAGTAAGTGGGAAAAAATGCCAAAAGTGAGCACAAGACGAATGCGCAGATATAGTATACTTCAAAATATTCTTGAATTACGTGTTGAGGACTATAATAAGTAAATTCATTATGAATGTTAAGATGCAACCTAACCTCGAAAGGAGGTTATTTATTTATAAGAAAAGTAGCAAAAGCAATATTTCATTTGTTGAATGTGAAAACTAATTAGATCAACAATGACGTCATAAACATATTTATTTTCACGTATTTTTAGGTGATTTGATACTTTCCACAATTAGGTTCAATATAAAAATTGAAAGCAACTTCAATTTAGAAATTAAAACCAAAAATATATTGCAAAATACTTGAATGGTTTATCATACACAAATGCTGGCTGTTATGTTGGGTCGTTTGACTTTTTCCGTTTGCTCGAAAGAAAGTGTCTGACATACTCCAATTTTTTCATATCGCGATCTGTTAGATAACCTGATATTTATATTCTCAAATTTCAGTTAAGGAGGGGATATATTCGATTTTAATATTATTTTATTCAAGAATCCCTTTCAATGAAGAATAAGAAAAATAAATTATTATGGGCCCGATCAGGGCCACGTATGGTTATCTCTGGGCGCAGCGCTTGGGCCCCGAACGGGCATCGCGTTTCATTTCGAGTCTGCTCCCATCTAGATAGCCTGATTTGGGCCAAATTTTGCTCGATCTGGCCCCGATCAGATCCAAGTTGGAATTTCTGCACGGGACGAGACACATTTGCGTTATTTTGGTTGAAAATTTTAGTTGAAAAAGTATGTATATATATTTCAAACAAAATTTTCAACCAAAATAATGATTTATCTGCTTAAATAGACAAATTTGGTATATTTTGCTTAAAAATTTCGGTCGAAATATATGCACATACGTATGCACATAATGTTCTAAACAATTTTAATGCTTTCATGAACACGCAGTAGATTGCAAATGCGTAGTTTCGGTCAAGATGAAGCATCCTGTTTACAAATTTTGAAATATGCCCTTATTTTTGTTTTACAACAGCTGCAAATTACACAATTGCATCCACTTATGATGAAGTGAGGTATAATAATTTAATTTTATAAATAATTAAAATCTGGCCTTTTTTATATGACTTTCTCGCTCATCGATGAATAGCCTTAAAAAACAAATAGTACCACTAGGGAATATTCAAAGAATCTCAAGTTTTAAGGTAAAGTTCCAGGCGTCGTAATCATTTCAAAATTCAAAATACTGTCAATAGTAGCATACTCATGACCTATAGAAGGATGAAAGTTGTTTAAATGAATAGTAATTATTTCAACTATTCAAAATTATTTTTAAAAATTTTTGTTAGGTTTATGCTTTTAAACATAATTGAATTTCGTATTATTCATGAAAAAACGAAAATTAAAACGATTATTTTTTACGCAGTGTATCGTCATCCCAAATTTTAGGGATGACTGGGCACAGCCTATTTTTTAAAGTCCATTAAGCAAGTTCAATAGAATAATATTGCGTTCCTATATCGATTTATTAAGTTAGGAAATGTTACACAATCGAGGTTTTTATCCAACTCTTGTATTTAAGTACGAAATAATTTATATATGTTTGCATTTGCATAAAACAAAAATTTTAACCGAAATAATTAATCATTTGATAAACTGGACACATTTAGGATATTTTGGTATTATTTTGGTTGAAATGTATTTACATATATTTAAAACAAAATTTTCAACCAAAATAATGATATACTTGCTTAACGAGACAAATTTGTGTTATTTTGGTCAAAATTTTTAGTTGAAATATTTGTACATACATTTGAAAAAAAATTTTCAACCAAAATAATGACTTACCTGCTGAACGAGATACATTTGTACATATATGAAATCAAAACAATTATTTCAACTAAAATTTTTAACCAAAATAATGAATTACCTGCTTAACGGGGCACATTTTTCTTATTTTGGATAAAAATTCTGGTTGAAATTTACGTAAATATATTTTAAACAAAATTCTGACCTAAAATATTGTATTATCTGCTTAACTGGAAACATTTAAGTTATTTTGGTTGAAATATATGTACATATACATCAAACAAAATTTTCAAACAAAATATTGAATTATGTGCTTAAGTAGACGCATTTGGTTTATCTCGCTTGAAAATTGTGGTTGAAATACATGTACATATATCACAAGACAAAATTTTTAACCAACATATTGAATTATGATCTTCACTAGACACATTTGGGTTATTTTGGTTGAAAATTTTGTTGAAATATATCTGTGTATATCTCAAACCAAATTTTCAACCAAAGTAATGATTTATCTGCTTAATGAGACACGCTTGAGTTACTTTGGTTGAAAATTTTAGTTGATATATATTATCATTTGTTTCAAACAAAATATTTAACCAAAATAATGGTTTATTTGCTTAACTAGACCCATCTGGGTTATTTTGGTCGAAAATTTTAGTTCAAATATATGTAAATATATTAAAAGACAACATTTTTAACGAAAATAATTATTTATCTTCTTAACTAGACACATTTGGTATATTTTGCTTGCAAATTTTGGTTGAAATATATGCGCATATATTTAAAACAAAAATTTCAACCAAAATAATTAATCATTTGATAAACTAGCCACATTTGGGATATTTTGGTTAAAAGTTTTAGTTGAAAAAATATGTACATATATTTCAAACAAAATTTTCATCCGTAATAATGAATTATCTGCTTAACGAGACACATTTTGTTTATTTTGGTTGAAAATTTTGGTTGAAATATATATATATTTATATACATATATTACAAACAAAATTTTCAACCAAAATAGTGAATTACGAGTATCTGCTTAAGGCGACACATTTGGTTGTCTCTTTAAGAAAATATTTCATTATTTTGGTTGAAAATTTTGTTTGAATTATATGTACATATATTTCGACCAAAATTTTAAATCAGAATAACCAAAATGTGTCTCGCTAAGCAGATAATTAAATCTTTTGATTAAAAATGTTGTTGGAAATATATGTACATATATTTTAATCAAACTGTGCAACCACAATAAGTCAAATGTGTCTCGTTAAACAGATAATTTATTATTTTGGTTGAAAATTTTGTTAGAAATGTATGTACATATATTTAACGAAAATATCCCAAATGTTTCACGTTAAGCAGATAATTAATTATTTTGGTTAAAAATTATGTTTTAAATATATGCATTTATATTTCAAATAAAATTTTCTAGAAAAATAACGTTATTTCACGTGTCACGTTATGGAGATAATTCAATATTTTGGTTGAAAATGTGTCTTTTTAAGCAGATAATACATTATTTTGGTTAAAAAATTTTTTTTAGATATATGTGCATATATTTCATCCAAAATTTTCAAACAAAATAACCAAAATGTGTCTTGTTAAGCAGATAATTTATTATTTAGGTTAAAATTTGCAGTATAACAGATTATTCTGATTTTCATATATGTACAAATGTGTCTATTGAAGCAGATAATTCATTATTAGCAAGGGAAGAAGAGCTTGGGCAGGATATTCCAGGGGCAATTAGAGCCGGATCTAAAAACTACTTTAGGTGCGGGCATCCAGATTTCTCAGAGCCAAGAGAAGCAAAGAGCAGGCAGTGCGACATAGGGTATGGGGGGCGTGAGTCCCCAAGACCATGTCTAAGCGCGAAATTTAGCTCAGCCCAAGATACAGGGTATGTCCGAATGGGCCAACATGGCAACAAAATAGGGAGCAGAATCGCGAGATGCAGAAAAGATAATCCCACAAGTGGGGTGAAAGTCCAGTATATAGGGGTTTCGTGCAGCAAGACGCGTTTGGGCGTAGAGGTCCTAATGAATTTGAACCGGAAGGTCTAACGAGTCACGACTATGCTCAGGGATGGGGGCGAGGCCCCATGCGACACCTCGCCAAACTAAGAGACGTGACACGAATCGTAGAAGTGTGGAAGGTCAGTTTCAATGGACAAAAGGGCTCTAGCGTGAATAGATTAAGATGATACACGTGGAATCAGTGCAAGAGGTATTTTCAGGCCCGCTTTGGGGATACTTTCGACCAAGAAAGGTTGAAAGAACAGATCCTCTCACGCAGGCAAAGCCAAGATGAACCGGTAGCGGACTACCTAACTTGCATGTATGTGGCCTATATCAGCTCTCAACTAGGCCGAATAATCTCGAGATCCAGATGAATAGGGTTTACGCCAAACTTAGATCTGATTTCAGGAGGGCCATCAGGCGTTACGAGTTTACGGACTATAACGGCCTGGCGGTCCTAGTGGCGGAATAGGAACGCGTAGCATCCACGTTAGGCGAGGATCTGACTTCACCGTCCCCAGAAAAATTCCTTATCCCTACATATGCGTACAAAGGGAAGGGACCCCGGCTAGAAAGAGCTGTTCTGTGGCCGCTATCGCCCCGACCTTAGTCGTTACAGAAATCTTACAGAGCTCGTCGGAGCTAGCCGACCTAATTAAAACACTCATCGCCGCCACGAGTAGCGAAAAGCGTAGATAAGGTCCAAACATGAATAGAGAAGAGTCCACGGGTAAGCCTAGGTCCGGGGAGTCCAATAAACGAAACCATAGAGGCCCTCGCAACCGAAGAAATTCAGCAAAGTCGTCTGAGGGGAAGTCGGCTCAACCTTTGAAAGGGAGTTCAGAGTCATCTAGCTCGAAAAAACAGTGGGATGATTCTGAGGTCGAATTTTGGAACTGCCGATAGAAGGGTGATTTCCAAATTGGTTGTCCGAAAAGTCGGAGGCGCAATTATTGCCGCCGTTGTGGCAAAGAGGAAGTTACCACGAAAGAATGCGATCTTTCCGGCAACTGTTCGGGAAACCGAAAAAGGAAGAAGGCGTAAGGCAGAGCTCACAGACCTGAAACGCCGCAACGATGCCGCACGAGGGGAATCGTCCCCCGCCAGTCGCCCAGAGCTGCCAGATCGTGGATGGAAATTACCCCCAC
>NC_046665.1:103031334-103038150 GCF_010883055.1 Belonocnema kinseyi | reverse complement strand
AATCGCGTTTGAGGATCTAATTTTGAAACGATTGCGTATATGGGAAAGGCTTCAAGAAATGGCCTGTTTAGAGCTTCTAATGCGCGGTAGTGTTTAGTTACGATGTTTAATAATTCGCCAAGAGAAAACGCGGATGTGTTTTGACAATTTGGTAGGTCAAAGAATGATTTTTTATGGTTATTGGTCACGAATGTCGGGTCATCATAACTTTTTTGTAGAATATTTCACGCGACTTGATAATTCGCGTCTAAAGTCTAAAGCGATTCGATTTTATCCGCTGCCCTTCCCGTTAGGCAGGAACGCAGATAAATGAGTTTTTGGGAGCTTGTAAACCTTTAATCATTTTCTACTGAAGATTTGAATATGTCACTAAAACTCGGCCACTGCTCATACGAGCCACTAAAGGTTGGTAAACTCAAGGCTGGTAATTTTACATTGATTGTGTTAGCGATTGATTGTTGCGCACCGATATTTAAACCTGTCATGTGAGTTTGTATCTGATTAATATTTGAGAAATTATTTGACGTTAATGAATTATTCGTAATAGGGGGATCTGACGAAGGATCTGTGTCTATTTTAATGAGAGTAGCTTGTGCTTTAGCAGAGAGACCGGAGAGCCTCTCTTCGAAATCCGCGTGCTGTGTGTATTCGTTTTCAATTTCATCATCAGAGACAATTTCTTCCAATTCAGACTGAATTTTCTCAAAATTCTCGGAGATCAACGTTACATCTTTTATTTTACCCTTTAATTCAATGGGGTCGATTTCCGCGATTGATTTTTTCAGAAATTTTTCTAGAACGGTTGATTTTGCTTTCAAAGCATCTCTGAGTCAGTGCAATTGTCCGATACGCTTTTCTACACTAGCTATTTTGCAACTGAGATATAATTCTTGGAATGATAAGGGTTGATCACTTTACAAATCAATATGATAGATAACTCAATAATAGACATGCGAGACTCACCGTTCTGGAACTCAGGAACAAACACTTCATAGAGTTGACGAAATTAAGAATAAGATATGAAGGTAATGAAATATTCACAAAAAAACATTGATAAAGAGCTGAAGTGCAAAACAAAGAAAACACATTCACAGAGAAAACACATTCCTAGAGCAAACACGACTGAAAGCACATATTTTCAGCACAATTAACTGAAGTTAATTTGTTAACTCGATGAAGTGTTTGTTCCTGAGTTCCAGAACGTTCTTAACAATTTTCACGCTTCCATGACGACGCAATAGATTGCAAGTGCGTAATTTCAGTCAAGATGAAGCATCCTGTTTACAAGTTTTGAAATATTCCCTTATTTTTATTTTGAAACAGCTGCAAATGACACAATCGCATCCGCTTATTATGAAGTGAGGTATAATAATTTAATTTTGTAAATGATTAAGATCTGGTCTTTTTTACATGAACTTCTTGCTCATTTATAACTAGCCTTCAAACACAAATAGTACCACAAGGAAATATTCAAAGAATCTCAAGTTTTAAGGTTGAATTCCAGACCTCGTAATCATTTCAAAATTCAAAATACTATCAATAGTAGCATGCACATAATTGTTCACGACCTATAGAAAGATAAAAGTTGTTTAAATAAATAGTAATTATTTCAAACATTCAAAATTATTTAAAAAATTTTTTTAAGGTTTATGCTTTTAAACTTAATTTAATTTCGTATTATTCATGAAAAACACGAATTAAAACGATTATTTTTTACGCAGTGCATCGTCATCCCAAATTTTAGGGATGACTGGGCATAGACTATTTTTTAAGTCCATTTAGCAAGTTCAATAGAATAATGTTGCAGATAATTATAATATTTCCATTAAAAAGCAATACATTTTAAAAGACTTCTTTGTTGAAGCTATCACATCATATTTCTCAGTTCTAAAATATGCCCTTCTTTTTGTTTCAACACGGCTGAAAAAGATACGCATTGGCGTTGTTGTATAAGGAAGTGATGTAAAATGAAGAAATTGTGTAAATAATTATAATATTTCCATTTTTGATGTAGCCTTCACATATTTACAAGATTCACAATATTGCGTTCCTATATCGACTTATTAAATTTGGAAATGTTACACAATCGAGTTTTTTATCCAACTCTTCTATTTAATATACTTTTTGCATTTCTGTCATATTCTATTAATTACCGTTTTTTTAAATTCCAGCTCAAAATTAACCTTTTAATTTTGAGCTAAGAATCCCAGGAATTTATTAGGCTATATATGTCCCTATACATTAATCCATGCCAGCCCTAAGGAGCCCTATCATTAGGACTCCCACGTCTTTTCACTAAAAAATTGCTATGATTTTCTTTTGATTTCATGAGTTTTCAACTTTTCTAGGAACACTTTTATAGGTTGAAGGTGTTTACCTTACCTGAAAAATCTTATATTACCCGCGAATTTTATCGAAAGCTTGCTCACTTTTTTTAATTGCAGTATGAAATTAAATTCTGACGATTCTTTATTTATCAAATTAAGTTCATGTTTCTGTATTTAACTATTTCGTTTAAAAAGAAACTTTACTTGTTAAATTCTTAACAAAAAAAATGGAATTAGTCAATACAAAAGACAAAGTTTTAACAAAATACAGAAATTTTGAAACTAATGGTACAATTTTCAACTGAAGAAAATCGACGTTCAAACAAACATTACATAATTAAACTCTTAGTTAAAAAATTAATTTTAAATGAAAAACTAATTTTTAAGTCAAAGAAATGAATTTCGAACCTGAAAAAGACTTCTAAGATAAGAGCTTAACTTTTAACGAAATAAACGAATTTTTAACCAAACAGTTCATTTTTAAAATACAGAACATAAATGTTTATGCAAGCATCGAATACTTAAATATTTCACTCACAAGAGAACTAAGAAAAAATTAACAAAATAGTGAAATTTTGAAGAAAAAAAAATTTTTTCAACTAAAATGATCAATTTGCTGTCAAAATATGCTAAATACGAAAAAGCAGGAATCAATAAATATGTAAGAATTTACTATAACATCCCAAAATTTATTGCATTCCCGAATTTTAAATTCCTTATATTAGAAAATTCTTTACAAAAAATTGCAAATAGACAAAAATTAGCAAATGAAAAAATTTCGTGCGAAAACTAATTTCTACAACATGCGATATTTTTCATGAAATAGCAGAACTCTAATTTTGGTAATTTTTGACATTTTTAAAAAGTTAAACAAAAATTTAATGCAACATATAGATTCTTAATAATTTTGAAAAAATACAGAAGCAATTAAATAATTTAAAAGCAATTATAGAATATACAATTTTTTGAGATTCTGAGGAAAATATAAAATTTTTTTTTCTAATGATTTTCAAAACATTATTTAAATTCTTTCAAAAAATATCCGAGATGATTTTGAAGAAAGTTACAAAAAAAAACTTTAAATTTGGGAAGAATGCCTAAATTGCCAAAAATGAATCGGAAAGATTCTAATAAAAAATATTAGTTTTCTACCAGAAAAAAATAAATTTTTAACAAAGTACATTAATTTTTAAAAAAATTGTTGACTTCCAAAGCCAAAAAGACAAACGATCTATAAAATGGTAGAATACTTCACACAAAAATATGATATTTGTACTTATTTTTCTACCAAAAAAGATGAATTTTCACCGTGAACAGTTTAATTTTTAATCAAACAGTTTTTAACAAAAGAATAACTTTTCAAAATTGAAAGGAAAAACATTGGTCAAAAAAATATAAATTGTTTAAGGAAATTAAAATTAATAAAATAATTGCGAAATATGTTTAAAAAAATACTACTTTTGACATTCGTCAACTTTATATAATGTATCCCGAAACATAATAAATGTCTACAACCTTTAGGAAGGAAGAAGTTCTTTGAATAAATAATAATTGTTTAAACCATTCAAAATTATTTTAGGAAACTTTTTTTAAGTTTTTGCTATTAAGTTTGATTGGATTTAGTTAATAAATTGAGGTAAATAGATTAATGTTCTGGATAATTATAATATTTTATTGAAAATGCCATAAATTATGAAAGCGTGATTTTGGTGAAGGTGACTCATCATATTTACAAGTTTTGAAATTAGTCCCTACTTTTTGTTTCAATACATCTGAAAAAGAGGCACAATCACGTTCATTTATAATTAAGGAAGGTAAAATACATAAATTGCGTAAATAATTCTAATCTTTCCATTTTGAGGCAGCTTTCTCGTTTTTACAAAATTCAAAATAATACCTTTTTGTCGTTTTAATAAACTTGTTAATGTTACAGAATCGAGTTTTTTCGTCCAACCCTTCTATTTGCTGTACTTCTCGTATTCCTGTCCTAATCTTTTATTTAAAATGCACCCTGGATAACCCTTACAACATTTATATATTTACGCTAAGCAAAAAAATACGAATTCTTAATAAGATAGTTGATTCCTCAATCAGAAAAGTAAATTTTTAATAAACAAAATTAAAAGTTTGCCCAAAAAAACTAATTTTCAACAAAATACATGAATTTTCTACAAAATATTTAAATTTTCAGCTTATGAAAGATACATTTTTCAACCAGAAAAATAAATTTAAAAAAAAATTAATTTGCAACGAAAGAGGTGAGTCAAACAAAAAAATGTTACACATAAGAGTTAATTTTCGAAAAAATATTTTGATTTTCTACCAATAGTTGAATTTTGAACCAAAAATATAAATCCTAGACTTTTCAACATGAAATAATGAAATTTAACCAAAGCGCCAAAGTTTTAACTAAATAATTTTGAAATCAATTCTGCAAGAAAACACAATTTTTTTGTAAATTCTACAGTTTATGTTCTAATTAAGATCTTTTTGAATATGGTTTTCTACCAGAGAAATACCCTGTGATTTGTATGCGTGATAAATTATTCATATGACAAGAAGCATTCTTTTTTATAAAATCGACTTTCTGAATTTTGCTCGGAAACAAAGAAAGATAAAAATTCAAAATCGAAGTTTGCATATCTAGAAAAGTTCTGAAGAAAATCATGTGCCTCTTTTGTGAAATCTTGTATTATCAACGAAAAAATTCTTAAATTATACTCGTATGTTCAGGAAAAAAATCATTTCTGTCATAGAAATGGTTAAGCCTGCATAGAACTAATAGGATCTCTTCCTTGTATTATCAGAAATTTTTGAATAATATCGTAAAAAATACACAATGGTGTGCATTTGCAGAAAAGCTTCTGTATTTTTTTTCAAACTTTAAAAACATCAACAAAATCTTTTTTACAAAAACGCTACCTTTTTATTCTTAACAATATTTTTTAGGCTCCTCTTTTCATTAAATGTCAATTAGCAAAAATCTTGAGTAGTTCTTTAGTAATGTTGGTGACCAAACAATTAAGTATTAATTTTACGGAATCAAACATTTTTCCCGTTTGATCCTATTCAAAGTGCAAAATAAAAATACAATAAAGGTTAGCATTAATAATAATATTAATACGGAACTAATATTACATATATTATATTTCACTTACTGGTTAAAAAAATGAAACCGATGCAGCTAACAAATACGATTCTGATCTCCATTTCTGCGTAATAGATACCCAGCGATAGAGAATTTGGATTTAATTTTGAAGTTCTTGACGATGTAAAGTAACTAAGATTTTTTTGGAATGCGCTCGCTTATACACTAACCGGAATGACGAAGGTTTTTTATTCATACACAGTACAATTTTTCATGCCTTCAAGATTCATTACAAACAGAACCTTCAGATAACATTTAGTTAATAATTTCCTCAATTTGTCTTCAAGTTCACGAATTTTAATGAAAATTCCGAAAAATTTTTACTTCATGTTCTTTTTTTCTTGTATTCTTAACTTTCTTCGTATTACCCTCTTTCTTCAAATTTCTTACGTTTTATGTGCATATAATGCATTTACAAAATAATAGAATTATTATTAACCAAATGTTGGAATTTTTTACTGAAATGATTAATTTCTTACAAGAAAGGGCGCTTTTAAATAAAATATATCAATTCTCAGCCAAAACTCAAATAAGAATTGACTAGTTTATTGTCAGTTAAATTAATTTTTTACAAAAAACATTTAAAACTAATGCATTTTTTAACCGAAATAATGAATTTTTAATTTTAAAAAGATGAATTTTAAACCAACAAATGAATTTTTATTAAAAGTGTATAACTTTCGGCCAAGTAGTTTTATTCTCAATGAAAAAGATAAATTTTCTACCTATATGATGAACAATTAATTCACATATTGACAAAGCCAATATCTCCAATGACTGTTCGCAAGGTAAGCCCTCTGTCCTCCCTAGGAGACACCCTAACCTCTAATCGCAGCGTTAACGAAGGTATTTTTTCTGATGATGTTACCGAGGGCTCATTCGCTTTAAGCAGGGCCAGTATCACCTGACTTTCTTGCCAGGGGTTCGGTTTATCTCTGATTCTCGTTCTTGTATTCAGACCGATAGCATATTCAATTTCTACCGTGCGCTTTACCGGTATCTGGTTCGCCGAAGTCGACGGAGATTCGAAGGGAGTGGGGATCGTACTCGGGGCTATCCCCACTACTGCCGGCTCCGCTAACTCCAGCCTGTTCTCCTACGGTAGGCATCGGTCCTCATGAGGGGTCAATTCGGGACTGGAGCAAGAAAGGTTGACCCTTACGCCAGAGCTCACAGACCTGAAACGCCGCAACGATGCCGCACGAGGGGAATCGTCCCCCGCCAGTCGCCCAGAGCTGTCAGATCGTGGATGGAAATTACCCCCACCATACCTACCGTTTGGGAGCCGCAAAACAGAAAGTGCATGATTACCACTGTGAGTTCGTATGTAAGCCGAAAATG
>NC_046665.1:103022070-103031234 GCF_010883055.1 Belonocnema kinseyi | reverse complement strand
CCAACCTTCCAACGACAATCGGCTTACGCAGTTCATACTCGCACATACTGCTATATATGCAAAGAGTCACACTTTACTCAAAATTGCGAGAAGCTATTGAGTCCTAATTTACAGGACCGGTGGAACTTGATAAAGAGTCTATACCTGTGTTACAATTGTCTTAGGTCCAATCATACCGTCGAAAATTGTAATGCCACAGCATGCAAGACTTGTAGCCAGAAATATCACACTGTCCTCCATCCGGCTTGAAGGACCATAATGTTGAGTACGTTGACCATTGATAGCCCAGAAGTTTCGTTATTGAAGGGGATGGACCAACTTCCTCGATTATTGTAGATGGATAGTGCAGACGATAATTCTTCTTATTTAGCTATCACGATTAGCCCCGAGCAATGGTTAGATTGAATAGTAGACGGGGTTTGGTTGTAACTATCCTTTAATGAGGTATAAATGTATACAGGATGATATTCGTTATCGGCTCACAATAGAGTGTACTAGTTAATTTCTCGATTGCTACTGAAGCTACATATTCATTCCAAAGGTGCATAATTTTGGAGTCTGTTCTAACGGGGGGGATGACACACAAGGGTGGGGCTAAGAAGACCAAGTAGCTGGTTCTGAAAGCGCAGATGCTGTTTAATCCTAAATTCTAAAATGGTGTTGTCGAAGGCCAAACTAGAGGTAGGCGCGGTACGGAAGCTATTCTTCAAAAACCCATTAGGGCTCAGGCTCGACAAGTTCGGCACAGGAATAAGTAGAAATGCAAACTCATAAATCCAAGATAACAATTCAACCAAATTCTAAAGTTTAGCAAAAGTGTTTACGGGCTCTAAATGACCTTCGCTACTATATCTCAACTCAAGCTTAAATAATAAATTCTTCCATAAGTTTTATAAGTACTATATTACAAATTCGCGCATAACTATACAGATCGCAACATTATCCTAAGTTATTAAGGTTATAAAATAATCCTTTTAATCCGTGTACTATCAAAAAAACCGAAAAATTCAATAAAATTGAGTAGCACACACCTGACAATCGTTAACTAATTGATTAGTAACCAAAATTACCAAAGAAGCAGTCAATATCTTCGCCACTTGAAACTTTAAAGAGAAGAGAAGCTTACAAAAGTATTTATAAAAATAAAAAAAAAGAACTTTTCTAGACAATTTTTTGTTTATGTTTTCAGAGTGAAAAAAATACAGAACATTTCCTGCCAAAGCCCACCCTTTTGTAATTTTGCATCAATTTAAAACAATTTCTAAAAAAATAAGCAGGCGATTATATCAGTTCTGTAGAGGCTAAATATCTTACGTGACCGTAATCATTTCTTCCTGAAAAAATAAGTATACAATTTTTTTTTTAAAGGATGCAGGATATCATAAAAGAGCCCTTCAATATTTTCTTGTGTTGTTTTTTAGAGAAAAATAGACTATAAGTATTGTCCTGATGTACAAAAACAATTGGTTTCATTAAAAATTGTTTCGAAACTTTTCGGGATGAGAAACTCGTTTTTTCTAAATATTAATATTCTTGGTTAAATATTTAACCAAATGGGTCAATTTTAAACTGTTTTCATGAAAATTAAATGATTTTCATAAAAATCCCACTATTTCCATGAAGACTTAATTGTTCGGAATAAGATTGGCGTCATTGGTAGAAAATTCTCTTTTTTTGAAAAATTATATTATATTTTAAATTGAAAAAAATTCATATCTAACCCCCTCCCCTCAAAATTTATAACGATTTTCAACAAAATAACTTATTTTGCAACCAGAGGTTAATTTTGATTTAAAATGATGAATAGTCAACAACAACAATCAAATTAAATTTTAACGATAGAGTTTCAATTTCAAACAAGTAATAAGATTCTTATTAAAAAAATATGAATTATGAATAAAGAAGGAAAAGTCGACATTTCAACCAAAAAAGATTTTTATTTTGAACAAAAAGAAGACTTTTAACATGATTAGAATTTTCAACTAAAAATACAACATTTAAACTTTCAGTCATAAAAATCAATATTTAAATATAAAAAAAAGAATTTTCAGCGGAATAGATAGATACAGTAATATGCAGTCAACTTCACAAATGAAAAATCATTGTTATTCAATTTTAAATTACAACAGACAAATTATTAAGCCAGCTCTGGAAACACTTCCCGGACCTAAAAGTAGTAGTATTTCTTTTTTTAACATATTTTGTAATTATTCAAAACATTTTTATTTATTATGACAATTAAGTAATATCATGACACAATTAACGAAAGTTGACAGTTACATTTTTTTCTTCAGGACGTTTTGCAATTTTTACAACAATTTAAATTTTTTTAAACAATAAAATTCAATCGCTATAAGTCAATTATAGTATGCCTTTTTTGTTTGATGTCGCCTCCGCAGATAAATCGAATCTACAAAATGAAAATAATTTGAATGTAGATGTTTCGTAAAGTATATAAATGAAACGGAAATGGGTGAAAGAATGTTAAGGAAAAAATGATACTTTTCTTAAAGTACTTAAATTTAATTCTTTGAACATTATAGGGTTATCTTATTTAGATAAGGAACCATTGAGTAATAAGTAGCATAGTGTAAAATACTCGGAAAAACTAAGTTTTTCTTCACCCCGCCTATGAAAAGGTACAAGTGAGTGATTATTATTAATTACTTAAATAATTGCAAAAAATCTGAAACAAAAATATATTAATCTCAACCTCCGTTAATTGTGTCTTTTGTTCTAGAAAATAATACCATTTTACGATTTTAATGAGAAAAACTGTTTAAACAAATAAAAGTTTATTAAACTAATTACCAAATATGGTAAACATGAAGTGGTACCCTTAAAATTTGGTACAAGCCGGGTGTGTGGTTTGTGTGTAACCGACTTGATCTGCAGTTGGGGGGTTGAGAACGTGTCTCAAGAGGCTAGTGGTGGTGTGTGGTGAGCTGTCCGTGCCTCCGGACAGGGGCTACTTGCCACGATGCTCTCGGGGAGAACCGAAGGTCACGACTCTATATGCTGCTGCTGGCAGGGATTGGAAACGGCCCCCGGACGGACAAGTTTCGGTTGCTGACTCGCAGGATCTCGTGAAGTAGATCCTACGACAAGGTTTAATCCTGGCAGCAGGTCGGCGGCCTTTGCGGTCAAGGGGTACCTCCAAGCCTGGAGGCAGATGGACTCGTACGGGTGGTGGAGGACCCTGGCACGATCAGAGTCGTCGAGTCGCTACAACGTGCTGGTGGTGGGCCCTGGTACGTGCGAAGACGTGAGGACCACTGGAGAAACTTGATCTAGAAGTCTAGGTCGCGTCTGAAGTCCTCACCACAGGGGCGTTTCAGGGGAGGAATTAAGGGCGAACGGAGGAGTTAATCTTCATCGATGATGATGACCTCGTCGTCGTTTTCCTCTACTCCAAAGCGCTTGCGGGGAGAGGGGGTGGTTGGCTGGCGAGCTGGAACGTCCGGGGTCTCGTAACGCCTAGATAAGCCCAGACGGTCCGAAACCGTGGAGGAAGAAGAGGATGGAAGAGGCTGAATTAATCGGACTTGAGA
Source organism: Belonocnema kinseyi (assembly GCF_010883055.1). Lineage (NCBI taxonomy): Eukaryota > Metazoa > Arthropoda > Insecta > Hymenoptera > Cynipidae > Belonocnema > Belonocnema kinseyi. The sequence continues at coordinate 103,027,683 of NC_046665.1, read as the reverse complement.
GGAGGCGGGTAGGTGTACGACGGAACGTACTATGGGTTTAGGTGTGGATGAGGAGGAGGAGGGAGATGCGGCAGACCGTTAATCTTCTAGATAAAGGCTGGCCAGGACGGGGACGGGAAGTTTTGGTCTTTCTGGGCATATGTCTGGGAGAATAAGAGCGAGAGAGAAAAGTGTAGCAAGGACTATCGGTTCCGCGAGAAATATACAAAAGTAGAAGTACAGAGAATAATAAAATCTTGATGATAAAAATACTAAAAGTAAAGATATAGAATCGCGGAGAATAACTAAAAGTAAATATATACAGATAATTACGGACAATAAAACGAAAGTACAATTTACTAAAAGTAAAGATATAAAATATGCATAAGAAACCATAATTGCAAGAGAATAATAGAATAATACATTTTAAAAATCATGATAAGAGTAAAATAGAACTTTGGTAAGACTAGAGTAGAATTGAAATAAAAAGAAATAGTCTAGAAACGATTAAAAACTTCTTTTATTCGCTAACCCTGATTTAATTATGTATTAAAAAGAAGCAAAAAAAGGAAAGCGGAAATTCAAAATTTCGTGTATAATGCGTAGGTTGGCGACCGATGGTCGCTTTTCCATCGGAAGGAAGAGAGAGAGAGAGAAAAGAGAGAGAGAGGTGACGCGGCGTGAGTCATACTCACGGGCCTGGCGCGTGACGGGGAAACCTTCCGTCGCATATGCGCCTGGTGTGAGTTTACAACTCTCTTCCTTCCATGTTGTTAAGATACATGTCGAGAAAGCAAGGTGGTCTGATTGCCACTCTAAAACGATTTAACCCGGAAGGTTTGCCCAGCCTGGGTTTATGTTTAGTAAACACGAACGGGAAATCATTCCTGGCAAATTCGTTTTAAAGTGGTTCTCAAACTATGGAAGCATAACAAATTCATCAACTTTATATCATTTATTTCTAAATATAATAACGTTTCAGAAAATAGAAGGGAAAGTTATTTAAACGTACAATAATTATTTAAACAATTTCAAATTATTTTTAAAATACTCGTAAACCCTTAAATTATCGATAAAAAATGATTCATGTTGATAGGATGCCGAAAAATACTGTCTTCTGCACGAATTTGATAGAAAACTGCTATTTTTCATTTTTTCGGGAAATTTCTTAGGAAAGTAAAAGGGTATAGGAATGTCAATGTTAATAGTCATTGGGTCAAAATTACTTTTTGAAAATGAAAATTCCCTGAGAATTATTCCTAACACTTCTGCAAGCTCGCTAAGAAATCCCAGTTTCAATAAAACTATATTGACATAATTAAAAACCTTATGCATTTAAATACATTTCATGCAAACCAGATTTTTAATTTATTTGAATTTAAGTTGGTTGAATATCAAGTTTTTTTTTTGTGTTCAATTTTGTTTTTAACAAGGTAATTCTCTCATTTTTGGTTGGAAATTGATATTTATTATTGACAATTGATCTTATCTAGTTGAAAATTCATGTCTTGTGAACAATCCAGTTTTTTAGGTCGAAAATATCTAAAAATTGCATTTTTCCATGTTTGGTCAGAAAATTATCTTAAAATCAAAGAAATTCAGGGGATGATAAAATTAAACTTAAAATCCTATTTAATGTTCAATAATCAAATTAATATGTAGAATTCCTGGAAATAAAACCAAGAATCTAAAGATCAAATTTGCACAACCACCATAAAATGTTCCCCTTCCTTCTTTTTTTATTTCTTTTGTCTTTTTTATTATTTTTAAATAAGAACATTAAAACATTTGTAAACAAAAATTGGACCGTGTCGTGGGACACGCGGTTAGAACGAAGTTTCTTTCGGTTTGAGATAGATCGCGGCAGAGAGGGAAAGATTTAAGAGAAGGAGAGGAGTCACGTGGTGGGGATCCTTGTGACGGACCGTGTATCGCTCGCTTTCGCGTGACGTTTCAAATTTCCAGGCTAGCTCCCCAGTATTCCAGTATCTGTCTGCTCTTATATTCTGGTGATTATTATAATGATTATTTTGTACAAATATTTTTTTATTGTGATTTGATAATAATAAAAATAAAAAAGACAAATAAATTAATGGAGAGAAGGAAGGGGATTTGCTTGTTTGCCTTTTTATTTTCCCTTCCTCTTATTTATTTTTGTCCAAAAAATAAATGTTTTTCTTTTCTGTTTTAGGAATATTTTTCTCTTTTTTTAATTACAATATAAAAATTTTTTGCTGGTTATCCAAATTTGGTCGTTGGATTCTTGCTTTTATCTCCTGGAATTCTGCAAAGAAACTTATCTTTTATAAGTTGAAAATTGAACCATTTGAGATAAATTGATGTATTGTGTTACAAAATTAATTTTTGTTGATAGAAAAATAACCTTGTTTTTTGAAAACTCAGTGTAGATTTCGCAGTGAGTTCTCGGGAGTTTAAAGTATTTCATGTTTTATTCAATATGGTATATACATTAATTTTATTTGAAAAAATTTATCCCTTCTTCATTACCCTATTTTCGTGAAAAATTCACTCCTCCTCCTATGTTTCGATAGGATTTAGGACTGTGTTACTTTTCAACATGACTGGGCGGGGAAGGTGAGTCAGAAATAGCCTCAAATCAGTAACGTACCAGGGGCATCTCACTTAAGGTTTACAAGCAAGATTCACAAATTTTTCTGTCATAAATAGGATGGGAATCCGTAAAAATTTTGAGTGAGATGTACTTTAATAAATCGTAAGGAATGCTATTTAATCCTGAGTGAAATGCTCCTCTGTAACGTAGTTTATGGATGACCCTTTTGCCCCATTTTTTGAGGTAAAGTTTTTCACACTTCAAGGGATGATAAATACTTGTTTATTATATTCCTCTAATGTACAAAAATTGATAAACTTCTTTTTTCTGCTAATAAACTAGATGCAATGGAAACTTCAGTTAGTCCAGATAGACCTCCTTCACCCGACCCTCCACCACCCATATATGGTCTTTCAGACGAGGCCCGCATTTTCGTAAAGATTCAGGGTCGTCAGCAGATTGAAGGTGGATACATTGACAGAGAAGAACCGTATGAGCCACCATTGGCCTGGCTAAATGATCCTGCAAGAGCACCTGTAGTACGAGAGCGTGTGCATATACATTTGATTTATTGGCATAAATATCCAAATCGCCATCAGGATTTCGTCGCACCCCTCGAATTTATCAAACCCCCTATTTCCTATGAGTATGATGAGAAACAATTATCCGAACTTTTCGTTATAGACGGCACAAAGTTGTATCATACTATTCTATACGCTAATTCCGGAGAAAGTAGTAGTAATTTGGGTCGTGCTATGATTACGGTACGCGCTCCAAATCCACTTAAAAGGAATATTAATTGGCAATTTTGGGGGTTGCTGAAACATTGGGATCCAAAAACACAAGTTTTTCCGGAATGGTTCCAGAAAAGTCTTGATGCTCATCCATGGCTCCCCAGCAGGAGACCTTTGCTGCCTCGGAAGTTAACTCAGGGCGACTGATCTCAAATAACAATTAAGTTATTTGGAATTGAAATTGTTGGAATTACAACGATTCTAGCGATATCCTAAAGTGCCAAAACTGATTCCTAAAAAATTTCGTTTTCTTTCGTTATCTAATTATGTATACTGCAAGCCTTCAAATATTGTTCCAGGAATAAAAGAAAAATTTTTTAATGAACATCGTTTACTTCACTCACCTATGTTTGCAATTTATTATATTATTCTACTTATTATTCTATCACGTAATGTACATTCTTTTACTTTTCAAAAATGTATAAATAAATATTAGCTGTTAGCAAAATTTTATAAAATTCTTATCATTTGAATATCTTCATTTTTTAAACTCATTTCTTTTAATTTCAGCTAGCCTTCGATTCAAAGTTCAAATTCAACTTTAAAGTTAGGATATTCATTTTAGGTTTAAGTATTTTATATCTCAAACATTTTTTGTAACTTTAATGTTACAATAAATTATTTGTATTGGCTGCTTTTATTTTCACTGTCAAATTTCTACTAAATAAGGTTAGTAGAACTATGAAAATTCACAAGTGAAATGAATATTTAAATAAAACATTTCGCTATTAAGATTTAAATTAATTGAATGAAAATGTTTTGATGAAACATTTGTAAATTCACCTATTCATATATAATGTACAAAACCAAAAAATAGAAAAATAAATATTCCTATGTTATCCCAGGCTTATCAGCGAAAATCTTGGCTGAGATTTTGTCAACAGAATTTATGCGATACATTAGCGTAATTAGCTAGAGCGTCCGGTATATTCTTAGAGGTTTTAGGTTGTTTAGGTAGGGTGTTTGATCCCCAGCGGGTGCGATTTTCCATAGATATTGAGCGTTCCATTATGTTTGTAAGTTACCATATGTGCAATTACATAATTTATCAAATAAACTGAGTGCAGTTATCGTAAGTAAAGGCTTCTTTTGCTACTTTAGCATTATATTAATCATCTATTTAGAGATGCATTACGTGAATGTCTAAACGACGATTCTACAAGGCCTTTCCTTACATTTTGAAACGTATATCAGAATCTTTGTTTATTTTTCTTACTTTCCTTATAACCTGATCTTCCTTTCGCTCCTCTAATCTACCTCCGACTCTACACGCGTTCTTACACTCAATCCCCTTCGGTCGAACCTTTCGTTACTCTAGCGACAAGTGTTCAGTCTGAACCATTTAATTCGTACTCTTAATATTTGTATATTAACTTTTCTAAGATGACCCAACGTGAAAATGAATTCCTTTACTTTTCTTAGACTGATTCTCCTATTTCTAACAATGATCAGGTTTTCAAACTAGATTTCTCTCCGTGATGTTATATAGTAACAATGTCAAAATACAAGTTTGTAAATTAGCAATATTTGTACGTGCATATGTGTAAACTATTATAATAATTTAGTACCATATGTAATACATCGATCGCTTTAATCAAAATTTAAATTGATTGGTTCTTTTAAATAAACATTAAGATTTAACTTCAATGTATTATTCAGATAGCTACTTTCATCCCTTAGGCTTTGGTATACTTCACGTATTCACAACACTGCGATCATAAATAAACCTACGTACAATCATGAATTAACTTTGTATGCATTTTCTGTAGCAAGATTTTATAAGTATGAGGTCTTAAACAACGAATAATTCCAAATTGTTATTCAACATTCCATAAATTTAAACTTCTATTCAAACTTTACACTTTCGGCTTTAAATACCTAATTTCTTCGAAATTATTTAAAACCATTCGATTCGAAAACAGTAACATTATTACAAGTTAAAAACAGCTTTAAAGTATGGTGTGAAACCATAGTTCTGAAAAGGCGAGTTACAGTACTTCATATTATAAATTGTCTTTTATTCAAAATTTTATGAAGCCTAAATCAATTTTAAAAATCTCGTTCTTAGGCATTGATTACTCGTGAAGGAAACTCCTAAAATAGATTCACTCATTACAAATTTGTTTAATGTTAACAATAAACAAAGTTAAAACTGTAATTGAAATCGAAAGTATGGCGGAAAATAGTTAATAAAAAGAGTGTCAGTAGAGTGAACGACGCCTGAAACAAAGACCTTGGCTATTAATGGACCCAAGTGTGGAACCTTAC
>NC_046665.1:103012439-103021970 GCF_010883055.1 Belonocnema kinseyi | reverse complement strand
GAAAAATCTCTATCCCATCCACACACTACTCCTTTCCCCTGCCGAGTGAGTCACGCCTACCCCGAAAGGGAAATGGCTTAATGGTGTAATAATAATAATTAAGCAGAAAAAATAGCTACAAAATGTTCACAAATTATATTTTAAAATCAGTATTTTTTAATGATACGCGATTATGAAATTATAATTCTCATCAGTAAGTTATCCAGTCTATAATAACTCGAGCCATAGCTGCAGAGCTAGATGCAACCATAGAGGTGCAAACTGTAAATTCAATATACGTCCTTAAACGAAAAGTAAGCGTCTGACACTTACGGCCTTTATCTACTGAACAACTATGTCAGTAGTTCTTTAAATGATAGATGCGCGTTACGGCTAGACCGTTTACTGATACTAAAGCAACGCTTTCTATAACTCGCGGTTATTAGAATTTTCAGCAATGGATTATAGTAACTAATTGAAGTCATCCGTATATTAAAAATAACTGATACACATCTACCATTAAAAACATTCTTCTAGTAACCGCGAAAATAAATTTAATTAAAAAATTTTGTTCGTTGTCGGCCAAGCGCAAGTGGCTTACAAAATCATTACAAATTTATTGCCTATATCAAAATTAATTTCTAGGGTTGTTTCATGAAGTAAATATTTTCACATTTAGTTAGCTATTTATTCTCATTAAGATCAACCGTTTAATAATATTATCATAAAGTCGCTGTGACATTTTACAAAACGCCCGACGAAAATTTAACATCAAATCAATGCACTTTTAGCGGCAATTTTCATTGCAAACTCAGTAGAGCCTATAGAACAAGGGGTAGTAAACAGTCCTGACCAGAAAGTAAAAGAGCATATCTACCATTGGTTTCAAAATCTAACGGGGAATGCTACATATATGCGATAAATACTGCCGAACAAGACTTTGAAGTCGAAATAGATCCACAGGAACTTATTCCTTTGGAATATTATCAACTACCAAAGGATGAATTGGACGAGTACTCATATGCATAGATTATTCACCGACTAAAGATACAATGGCAGCCATTTTAGACATTGTAGAACTAAAACACTTAAATTCACTTAAATACACTCTTTCACATGGAATAAGTTAGGTTGTGCCTATTTATAGGCCTACCACAGAAACCGTGAAATTGTCGGACATAACAGCCCTCCCTCCTTAGAATCGTCAACGTCCTCAATGATATTAATTTGTTCCAAATTTTGTATTGAAGTTCCTTAATGCTATTTGCAATCGAAATTATCTTCCTCAAGGTTTGATTTTTGATTTTAATTGTTGAAGATTTTATAGTGTCAGTTATAAACGTGGTTTTATGTACTTGACCACAATGCTACAAGGAATTGTGTGCTACGAAATTTCATTATGGATAAATACATGTATATGCCTTTGACTCAACGATATGGTTTAGTGTCAAATTGAAAGGACCTTTTCTTTAAGATTCATACTGTAGTTTTAAGGCAGACAGTTTGCATTTATTAATATTAAAGATTCTCAATTTACTTCTTACATATATAAAATTTGACTCAATTCTACAATTTAGTATTTACTTAAATCCAAGATAAAAACCAGTTCAGAAGGTTAAATGACTCTCTTGCATATTGTGCTTCAGCCTAATTTTATAATATATGGTTGCAGCGTGTAGGCGATTCGGCCATTCTATTGTTTCGTTGGTTGTTTTTGATACACTTGGTGATCTTGTAACAAGTGTGTGCTTTTGGTACCATATTGTGGGTGTGGCATTTTATTCTGCAGGTGGTCGCGGTTGGGTTACATTTTCTACAACCAGTGGCCATCATGATTATGGGCGTCGCTATATGTCGTTCACATGGGTCTTGGCTCCTTATCTCGAGTAGATTATGTTCATCAGGTAATCGACCATATTGACTGATAACGTCAACTCATGCAGTGTGGCTTTGTTCTTCTCCTCCTCCTCTCATCACCATTTTGTCGAAAGACGGCTCTCTCGATACTGGTATTTTCTGGTCACTGCAGGCGCTTATATCTAACACAAATAGAAAATCATAGGAATGTTTTAAATAGGTTATTAGTTATTGACATTAATTATAGTAGTTCTGATGTCACGTTTTTTTTCATCAAAACACATAAGTTAGAACGTTTGTTTTATTATTCTTTTTCGATATATGGTGGTTAAACTGTTTGTGTTCACAAATTCATTATATTGAGTATCTAATAGCAATTTTATACCTTGTTATGTAGATGTTTAACAACAAAAATTTGTTTTTAAGGATTCTGAAATGTTGAAGCAATCTTTATCCATATTATTGAATTTGCCACTGATGATAGTTTGTAAGGTGAGAACTTGAAAATGGTAGGATTTCTGTGAAGAGCAGTCAGTCGATTTGTAGAAATTCAGAGCCTGTAGGTCTTCTTTGATTGCAATCCAAATGTAGCTTCCGACTGGTTTTGCAGCAAAGGCGTTCCTTCGACGGTACAATCTTATCAGAATAGGTAATAATTTCATACAAGAGGCGGTGATAATGCACAATGAATTAGTTGCCATTTTATTTCCCTTGTAGGCGTTCCATCTGTTATCCAAGTGGAGCCTGATTATGGGAAGATTGATTTTCATATGAGAGGTGGCCATAATGAAATAATGCATTCATCATACGAAGATTGATGTACAGCTTTCCTTGGCTGTTCTTGTCCATCAAAACAAAGGTGCAAACTTAGTAGTGTAGACAGCTGACCGATGGATTACATTTTCTGATTGTCTTAAGAACTTTGCAACTGATTGCATATAGGGATTAGGAAAATAGGGAAAATTCATCAATCTTGCTTGATCACGTATATCTTTTGGCACATCCTAGAGTCTAAATAAAATCTTTCATTATTTTTGTATAATTTCTTTGATATTTCCTTTAATTTAGGATGAGAGTTTTTAGTTTTGTCTACTACTCTCACTTTTATACAAATTTGCTATGGTGTATTGAACGTTATTCAAATTATAAAATAGAGGCTAAAGTGATTCTCTTAATGTTTTGTGTTTATGTCTTTCTTTTAATTAAAATTGTGGTTTGCTTTGAGATAATAAATAATTTGTATTCCACATACTAAACAATATTGACCAATTTAATCTCTTTCCTATAAAAAAATCTGTATTTTATTTAACATCAGTTTATATAATTTCATTTGTATATGAAATTTATTTGAAAAGTTCCCCTCAGCGAAGTTCCATTCTTGAGATATCAGATTTTATTGACTTTGGTATTTTTATATTTAATTACTTTTTTTACCAGTTTTCGCTTCAGTTCTATTGTTGAGTATTAGAAAACTATTTCTGCTAAACAGCAATCCGCATTTAATCCAGATATATGTTTTTCATAAATTCAAAGAATCAAGCTTCTTAAATGCATTACTCAAAAAATTTTGTCAGCATTCAAGAAATTAATCTTCTTGACTCAAAAGGTTCAGATTAATATATTTGTTGGATTTAATGAGCCTAATTTACTTGCATTAATGAGTGCGCCTTTATATCAGTAAATTTGTTGAAAGAAATATTTTTAAGTTGAGTTTTTATTCAAACCAATGTTTTCAATTTTAACAATATAACAAAAACTAATAAAATTTTGGATTGTTTCTTTAATTATATTTTAAAAGTGTACTAATCTGAATAGATTGATTTAAAATTACCAACTCAATTTTTAATTATTTTCAGATCAAAGAGACAACTGTTTAGTCCAAAGTATCTCTGATCAAGGTAATATATATGTGTATGCATATGAAGAGTTGATACATTGTTACCCATGATTTTGTTTTATTGTAACTATTGCGTTTAAAGGAGATTCTATTCGTTCAGAAATACTTGCATCTCTATTTTCTTCACGAGTTCTTTTGTGTAATACTTCTGGAGTTTTAGATTCATTTGTTTCATTTCCATCTAAGCTTATGATTAAATTTAATCTTTGATCAAATTCCGTTTCACTATCTAGTTCAAATTCATCGGTATATTTTTTATTAGATTTTTGTTTTGATACCGTTTTTTCATTATCAGTTGTCTAATCCTGTGCAAATTTGAACTCTTCACTGATAAAAGAAATAGGTTTTGATGGGTTCGAATGTGTAACTATATACTTTATCTAAAATGTAATTTTAACTTTTTCTCGTCAGAGGTAATTTTTTCCTAAAATTTCATCTGTAATCAGAGGAAAATCTGGAGAGATAATGTGAAAAGCGACCGTGGATTTTTATATGGGCAATTCTATTGTGCCTATATTTGAATTTTTAGTTTGAGCCAATTCCGATATGTCTATGGATTCATTTTTATTTACTAGTAATTCTTGGTTTAAGGAATCTAGTTTTATAACATTAATATCGGCTCCTGTGTCAACTAAAAATGAATGAATGAATGTATTGGAATGTCACTATATAAAAAATGAGGACTTTTCTCGGTCACGCTATCTGAAAATTCGGGTATATAAGAACGTCTGTGATTTGGATTTTCGGGTGTATCCAAAAATGTTCAAGAACTGTCATAGGGGCTAGGGCTATGATCTCGTGACCATGAATAATAATGTTGATGTTGTCTAGCGGGATCGTAATTAACTGAAAATTGTGTCTTGTCTTCACCAGTATAATTTGAACCTCTGGCGCATAAGGGTATTTCATTATGCCTGAATTGTATGGTTTTTCATCCCACTTTCGGTATGTATAAGGGGCTCTTGTGAATCGCCCAGGCGGACTAAGACTTTAATCGTTCAAACTTAAGTAACTAGGCTGATAGAATCTTGTTTCATGATAATAACTTTTTGAGTAGTGAGGATTGAATTGGTGTCTAGCCTCGTATTCAAACGCAACTTTTAGAGCATTATCTAAACTGGGTTTAAAAAATTATATAAACTGGGCTTCTAGTGCTTGTCGTCTCATTCTAATAGTAGATATTTCATGCAGATACCACGCATAAGTTTCAGGGGGGGGGGGGGCAAAACAATGTTTTAGGTGTTTAACAAAATCCTTAAATGTTGTAAAACTTTTCCCGTCAATAATATCTCTAACTGCGCCTTTTAGTCGGCCCAAAACCACTTTAAGATAGTATGCTTTACAGTTGGCTGGCACTGACGACTCTCCGTTTATAATATCTTGAATAAAATCTCTAACAAGTATGACTTTCCAGACATTACTAGGGATGATCGCGATCCCTTGCTGTACGCAGAAACACTTGGCCATGGATGTCACCATGGCTTCACTAAGTTTGCGATTGATATTGTTAGTAAATTGAGTTTGATTGGGATCGTTAGGCATTTTGTAAAAGATGGAATCAAACAATTGATTGTCTAAAAAAAGGAATATCTAAACAGATGCTAAATTTTTAATTCATGTGAAAATTCTAGAAAAGGAATTCTCGTTTCAAAGAATGAATTTACACTCGCATTTGTTTAAATGAAATAATGTTGGTTACAAGTCAAGTGGATTGTCTGACTTTAATCGCGTAGATTCCTGTACGCATGTATCTCGTTGGTTCAGTAGAATAAGACGGTAATGTCTAGACAGTCTCACTTCTAACGTTTCTAACCTCTGCAGTTGCATTGTCTGCTTGTAATGTGTACCTATCACTTAACGACGGACTGCCTTCCTTTTACAACAGAAAAAGGTAGTAAAGATTCGACAATAAATTTATTTAAGATTTCCATCCACGGGTAGTTAAAAAAGTCGTCTACTTTGAATTTAAAGTAATTTGTGTTAATTGATACTATTGCCTTGGATTTTCCTTTATCTACAATCTGTGCTAAATAATTTTGTCATTTACTTTTAAGTGTCATAGCAGTCAACTGATACTTTGAGTAGAAAATTTTTTGTTTCCAAAGTTTTCTTCTGTCTCAGAGACAAGAAGATGGTTATGTTTAACAAACGTTTAAACGTGCATTTCTATGTGAACGAAGGGTCTGACTATATTCACACTTTTATTACAGTCTGACTGCTGTGTTCATAATACAGTATAATATAATTTTGTTTTAGTATTTCTATTTACGAATGATCAATTAGTGAAAGAGAGATTTTTGCAATGGAACTAACTTATTTTCCTATACTCTTAGGAATCTGAATGATAAAGGAAATTAAAAGGTATGGCGTCTTGCAGCTTGTCTTTATGCCACAGTTTGAATAGCCTAAAGCATTATAGTACTTTACTATGTGGGAATTTATTAAGACCGAATAAAGGGATTAAAATTAAAAAGGGTTTATATTTTTCAAAATAATTAGTTCATATTATAGTTACTTTGCTTAAAAAACACTGAATTTAATCGGAAGTGACAGATCCCACCGCTGCCACCAAATCAGCTGTAGTTCACAACACGGTGATGCGTTACTAAGTTCTCAAAAGGCTTGAAGAAAGCGTTTCGTGTGTTGAATTAGTTAGTATGACTGCCAAAAAACTCGAAAACTAAAACATTCGTTATTTGGGTTCTCAAGGTATTTAAAGTACGCTATTTCTTATATCAAAGTTTTCAGTGTAACGGTCGAACACGTGAGGTGTTATGAGCATGATAGCTTGTAACTAAAGACAAAGATGCAGGGGAGAATCGGGATTTATATAGTCCTTTGTCCCCATGTTGAGATATAGATTTACATTTGCGAGCACGTTCCTGATGATTTTTTAAAAGGTACGTTTCGGATGAGTTTTCGCGAAGCACGTATAGTACGTTTGTAGAATTGCATTTCACTTTAAGATTATTAATAGCTCGTCTACTGATACTTCCGGAGGTCAGTTCTTTCTTCTTTGGATCGGTCAGTGAAAAGACGATATTATAATTTTAAGAATTTTCCACTAAGTTGAAAAATATTTGCAATTTAAATAGGCGCCAACAATATATTCTTAATGTAAGATGGAAGCCCTCTTACCTTAGGAGTATATGCTCTTGTCTTATTTGAAGGATATCTTACTACGTTTAAGAATATTTGCAACTTAAGTAGGTATAGTTAATATTAGACTACAGTAAAATTTAAATATTTTTATTTTAAACATAGTTGTTTAGTAAAGAATATAATATAAATTATTATTATATTATTTACTTTGCAATTTTATGTTCAACACAACACACAACTTGCAAAACTTCAGCTGGTTTAACTTTATAACATTGAAAATTTCACGCAGGTTTTTAACGTTATTATCTTACTTCTTTTTGAAATGTGACTTCAGGCATTTCTCACTCTAATATTTTTTGTAAAGAGAAGGAAATAAATATGCGCACGCGATTCTCTCTTCGAACTGGTTTCATACTACTTCGTGGATAAAACAATCAAAAATTAAAACTGACCGAAAAGGATGTGGTACGGAACATTAAATGAAATTATTGAGCAGAGCAAGCCGCATTTTCCTTTGCACATTTCCTCTTCCCTCACGCATATTCTCATTTTAAGAATATTTGCTCCCTTTGGTGAAAAGATACTCTTAAAGTAAAAATTTCACTTACTTTATTGAGAAGATTACTAAGAATATGCCTGTAAGAATAGGAGACTCTTAGAATTAGAATACTGTTTTTTTCGGTGGTTACATGTTATTTGATACATGCGAGCCTCGCTATGGCATACGATGACTCATAGCTATCGCTGGTCTTGGCGATTGGTGATCGGGCTTCTCTACTCTTGACCTTTTAGAGGTACGAATATTGCGTTTTAACTTAATCATGCGCAATAGCTCAGTCAGATATTTTCGGTTACAGTGTGTCTGACCATGTACCTGTTCTTCCACTAAGTCGGTTACCTCGTAGTGAAATAAAGTATAAAGTTATATAAAAACGCTATTACTGTGTTTTGTTCACTTGAGAATTAATTTTTTAAACCGAAAACTCATTAAATTTGTTAAAAAATAGTTTTTTTTGTGCCTAAAATTGAATTTCTTGGTTTTTTTCTAAGAATTCAACAGTTTGCAAGAAAATCAAGCTATTCAATTCCAAATTGACTTGCTTATTGAAAATTCATATTTTAAGTTTAAATTGACCTATTTGCTATTAGTTACAATTTTTTTAGCAAAATCATATTAATTCAACAATTTTGTTGAAAAGTCATTCTTTTTCGTTGAAAATACAACTGATTCGCTGAAAGTTGATTTTTTACTCGATACTCATATTTTTATATTTAAATGTCAAACTTAAATCTTTCTTGCATCAAAATTGATTTAATTTTAGTACAAATTCCATATTTCTTGAATAAAAATGCAATTGTTTGATTAGGAATTAATCTTCTTCGCTTGAGGATTCAATTATTTTGTTTTCAAATTATAGTTGAACTAATTTTTTGTCGTAGATACATATTTTTATTTAAAAATTCAGCTCTTTGGTTGAGAGTTTAACTATTTTGCGGGAAACATATATTTTTTAATTGGAAATTTAACAACCCCAATTGTTAATATCTTAGAAAGAAATTATTTCAATTTGAATAGAAATCAGTTCAATTAAACCAAAAAACGAATATTCAAACAAAATACTTGAGTTTATAATTCAAAATTGTGTAATTAATTTTCTAGTTAGAAAAATCAATTCGGAAGGAAAGAAAATCATTCTTTAACAAAGCGGTTTAGGTTTCAACAAAAGAAATCAAGTTTAATTTAATTTTCTGCCAAAAAATGCCATTTTTAACAAAACATAGGAATGAGTTTTAAACCAAATGGTGAAGATTTTTTAAAAGATGAATTCCGTACCAAAAATATGATAGTAACATTTTTAATAACAGATTGATTTTCTAACAAGAAATATTCTGATTTTCATATTGTGTTCTATTAATTCCATTCATGGTTAAGCAAAAAAACGAGAAGAAGGGACAAAGGGGACGTTTCCTCAAAACAGAAGAAAAAGATAATTCAGATAGAAAAGGAAAAATTTTAGAAAAAATTGTTTATATTTTATAAGAAAAAACGTTAAAAAATAAGCATGAAAACAAAAACAAGTGGTACCACTTGTTTAAGACCATAAATATTAATTAAAGAAAGAGGGACAAATGAAAACTAAGACCGGTAAATTAAAAAAAGAACCACATTGATTAACAAATTTAAATTTATTCAAAATAATGTGATTGCAATTTCTTCAAACATAAATATAGCTTTTACTAATATCGCTTAGAATTAATCGGCTTTTTATTTAGCTTCATTCAAAAAAATGTTGTTTGAAGAATTACTTGAAGTTTTACCTACGCAGTTAAATTTTCAATTAAAAGATTTTACTTTTCAACAAAATATTAAACTTCTAACCAAATAGTTAAATTTTTAATTAAAAATAGGATTTTTCTACAAAACAGTGGTACAACCAAAACTAAAAAAAGTTGAATTCACTTTTAATTAAGCATTTGCATTATCGCCTAAAAAATATGAACTTTGCACTTAGACAAATAAATTTTTTAATTGAAAAGATAAATTTTCAAAAGATAGTTGATTTTGAATCTATAAAAGATTTCAGGTGAGTGTTCAATATTATTATTATTATTATTATTATTATTATTATTATTATTATTATTATTACACCATTAAGCCATTTCCCTTTCGGGGTAGGCGTGACTCACTCGGCAGG
>NC_046665.1:103010633-103012339 GCF_010883055.1 Belonocnema kinseyi | reverse complement strand
CGTTCCGCAACACTGCTCCGACCCAGGTTGCTGATCAATCTCTCTAGCAATCAACCCAAGCGAAGAACCTCACGAAGTCGTTATGTAAGGTTCCCCACTTGGATCCATTAATAGCCAACGTCTTTGTTTCAGGCGTCATTGACTCTACTGACACTCTTTACATTAACTATTTGCCGCCATACTTGCCTGTCCTGGCATACTTCTCTAGCTTCTTTCATGTTCATGCATTTTTTCATGCAGGCTCTCGTGTTTCTGTGACTTCTTATGTCTCTTCTAAGTAGGGTCTCATTCACACATTCTAACCATTCTTTCCGCGGTCTACCTCTGGGCACGTTGCCATTTACTTTACCTTGATACACTTGTTATGTTAGCCGTTCATTTGGCATTCTCTTAACATGTCCGAACCATCTTAACCGACTTCTTTCCCATGTGTCTACTAGCGTCTCTTCTGCATCACATTCTTTTAGAATTATCTCGTTACTTACTTTGTCCATTAGGGATTTCCCGCTTATTATGCGCATGAATCTCATGTCAATTGCGTTAATTTTACTCTTATCTTTTTCTTGATAAGTCCATGTCTCGCAAGCGTATAGTACAGTCGGTACAAATATAGAATTATGTATTGCCATTTTAGCTTTATTTGATATATTTTTACTTCTGATAAGGGGACCAAGTCTCCCAATAACCTTCTTACCTTTATTTATTCGTCTGTCTAATTCCTCATCTTTCTTCCCGTCCCTAGTAAATAAGCTACCAAGGTATACGAACTTATCAACATGTTCAATTCTCTCATCATTTAATAAAATATTGCATAGCGTTTTCTCACTCTTTCCTTCGAACACCATAGTTTTTGTTTTATTTGCGTTAATTTTGAGGGCCATGCTCTTCATGCTTGCATCTATTTTATTCAACATTCTTTGTAGGTCTTCGATAGACTCTGCCATAACAACCTTATCATCTGCGAACGCTAACCCTCGTACCCTTACAGTTTCGAGATCGACTCCATACTCTTCAGGACTTCCCAAAGTTTACTTCTATCCACCTTGTCAAAAGCCTTTTCTAGGTCAACAAATGCACAGAAAACTTTTTTTCCTACTCTCAAACTTTTTTCTGTTATTTGCCTCAAGCTAAATACTTGATCCGTACATGACCTTTCTGGCATAAACCCACTTTGGACTTCCCATATCTTTGTTTCTGTTATTTTCATTACCCTACGAATAAGTATTTTTGAATATATTTTACTTACGGTGCTTAATAAGCTAATTTCTCTGTAATTATTGCACTCGCATTTATCTCCCTTTATCTTGTATATTGGTACGATAATCGCTTCTTTCCAATCGTCTGGGACGTCTCCCATCTCGAAACATGAATTTATCAATTCGCAAACTCTATGTGGTATGTACTCGCCACCGTGTTTAAGCATTTCAGCGTTAATACCGTCTACCCCGGCAGCCTTACCGTTTTTCAAGTTCTTAATTACATCCCTAACCTCAGTGACACAGACTTTTTCAATTGAGTTTTCCAACGCATCGTGTTCAACATCGCAGTTGTGGTGTCCTATAGCTTCATCTCCGAATTGTCTCCTAAAACAGTCTCTGAGAGCGTCTAGTATTCCATCTGCATCATATACCATTTCCCCCCTACTATTTCTCATGTTGACAATTTCTGTACTTTTGTTTCCTTTCATTTTTTTATAAAGTAGTTTC
>NC_046665.1:102998743-103010533 GCF_010883055.1 Belonocnema kinseyi | reverse complement strand
TATATATTGAAAGTCAAGAAATTTTCAATTCCGAATGTGCAGAATTGGAGAAATATAAAATGTAGATCCAGAAAAAGGATAAAAAAGACCAAAAAGACTAATTTTCAAGAAATATTCATATCCGAATCACAGCCAAAAACAGGTATTTTCGATAAAACAGTTGAATGTTCAACAATATAGATAGATTTTCACTTGAAAAGAAAATGTCAAGCAACTAAAACAGATCAGTTTTCAATCTGAAATTTGTACCCCCAATTAAAAAAAAATTGAATTTTCTACCGAATAAAAAGAATTTTTAAACGAGAAGGATGAATGTTGACAGAATTGTCGAATTTTGAAGAAAATGATTCAGTTTTGAGCCAGGTAGTATAATTTTTGACAAAAAAAAGAACCATTAACAACAAATTTCATTAATTTTAAGCAAAAAGAAAATTTTCAACAAAAACAATTGAGTTTGCAACCCAAAAGAATGGCGTTTTAACGAATCTGTTGAATTTTGAAACAGATAACATTATTCATAACTAAAAAGACAATCTTCAAAAGTAAGCCGTTTAAAAAAAGAAAATATATATAAATGCAAGACATTCAAATTTTATTTTATTTCAAACTTTAACTCTGCAAGTTTCTTTGGTGCGTTAAGTTTAATTTATAATTACTTTCTGTAAAATTATTCAAAATAAATTCACACAAAATAAATCTCAAAATTTTAATTTCTGTATAAATAATTAAGGTTAGCAAACAGAAAAATCATCGCCCGTTTTTCTCAGAAAAACATAATTTCCATCTTATATGTATAGAAATAGCTTATCAGACCTAAAAGAATCTAGGTAATTCTGAATTTTAGTAAGCTCTGTTTGTCAACTTAAATTATTTCCGCTTTTTTTTTTTACTTAAATCAATATTTTACAGAAGTATAAGATGGTAAATATTTCGCAAGAAAATAAGTTTTACAAGCTATTTTGATACGTCTTAGATGATAAAGAATTTATTTCTGTACAAAAAGATCCTAATTTTTTATTAGTTAACATAAATTATTCTTATCAAGTATGAATATCAACTGTTAACTATACTTTGTAGTAGAATAAGCTTAATAAAGCATTAATATTATTTACCATTAAAAGAAAACGTATTCGTTCTATCTAAAAATTATTCGTAACAAATATGTAAATTCTTTTTAGGTGAATAATTTTTGACTATTTATTTTTTTCATACCTTGTGTCGTTTTTCAACTGTTTAAATTTTTTATTCATAATATTATTTTTTACGTGTAGAACCAAAACGACGCATATAATCATAAAATTATTTGTAACTTCTTAGCTTATAAAGCTTGTCTAAAAATTAATTATTTTTTATTTTTAATATTATTTTTAAGCTTAAGAAATCAAATATTTGGTTGAAAATTCGTGTATTTTGTTAAAATTAATCACTTTTTTTTGTCAATTTTTTTAATGTTCCGAATTCATTTCTTTGGCTTCAAAATTAGTTTTTTTTTAATCTAAAATCAATTTTTTAACTGAAAATTTAACTATATAATGTTTGTTTGAACGTCAATTTTCTTCAGTTGCAAATTTTGGTTGGAAAGTCATTCATTTTCTTAAATAGATTGACTTGTGATAGAAAATGATTCCTTTTGATTGCATTTTTTAAAAATTAATTTTCTCAACTTTAGAATAGGCATTTATTATTTTCAAACAAAATTTCTAGCCGTATATTTATTTTATGGGCACTTAATTTTTTTGTACAAAATTCATGTGTTGGTTAAAAATTGGACTATTTCAATGAAAATTTATTTGATCTGTTTGGAAACTTATTTTTCTAACTGCACTATAATTATTCATATTTTTTGATTAAACACTTATTTATTTTTGTTAAGTTCGTCTTTTTTAGTATAAAATGAACCTTTTTGGTTTAAAATTCAACTATTAGGTGAAAAATTCCATAAACAATTAAAATATTCGGTTAAAAATTAATGTATTTTGATACCAATTATTCAATTTTGGTACAATATTAATCCTGTTGATTGAAATCGAATTTCTTTGGTTAAAAATTCGACCTTACGTAAAAATGAATCTTCTTTTCTTAGGGACTTAACAATGCTGTTTGACAATTTTGGTTGAACCGCTTTTTAAAAAAATCGTTTTTTTTTTGTTAAAGATTTATATTTTTAGTTGAAAATTCATCTCTTTTGTTGATATTCAAACTATTAAATTAAAAATTGATATTATTTAATTGAAAATTTAACTACGTGGGCACGATTAAAATTTAAATAAAGAAATTTTTAACAAAATAGCTCACTTTTCGATCAAAGATATGAATTTTCAAATAAAATTATGAATATTTAGCAAAAAAAGTTATTTTTAACGAAGTAACTGAATTTCCATTTTAAAAATATGGATTTTGAATCAATGCAAGATTTTTCAGGTTGGGTAGACACCCTGCACCTATAAAACTGTTTCTAAAAAAGTAGAAAACTCATGAAATCAAGAGAATTTTTTAAGTACGTAAAAATGTGGCAGAACTGTGGCAAGTCTCCCCAAGAACATTTTTGAAGTACTTACAAAGATGGCAAAAATGCGGCAAGTCTCCCCAGCAGCATTTCTTACAAGAATTTTTTTAAATTACTTTTAGAGGTGTCAAAATTGTGGGAAGCCTCCCCAGCGGCATCTCTTGCCCATGAAACTTTTTTTAAGTTCTTGAAAAGATGCCAAAATTACGGCAAATCTCTCCAGTAGCATCTCTTATCCAAGAACATTTTTTAAGTATTTACAAAGATGACGAAACTGCCATCTTAAAAAACCTGAAAAATTTTCTTGGGGGAAAGATGTCCCTTTGGAGGCTTGCAGCAGTTCTGCCACCTTTAGAATTACTTGAAAAATTTTCTTGTGGGAGCGATCTCACTGGGGAGACTTGCCGCAGTTTTGCCATCTTTGCAAGAACTTGAAAAAAATTTCTTGGGGAAGAGATGCCACCGGGGAGACCTGCTGCAGTTTTGCTATTTTTACAAGAACTTAAAAAATTTTCTTGAGCGATAGATCCCACTGGGGAGACTTACTGCGGTTTTTCCATCTTTGCAAGAATTTGAAAAAATTTTCTTAGGGAAGAGATGCCACTGGGGAGACTTGTTGCAGTTTTGCTATTTTTACAAGAACTTAAAACATTTTCTTGAGCGATAGATCCCACTGGGGAGATTTGCTGCAGTTTTGCCTTCTTGAGAACTGCATACTTAGAAAATTTGCTCTGATGAGAGATGTCGCTGGGGAGACTTTCCGCTGATAAGATATGCCGCAGATGTGACAATTAATCCTGGGCGGCTCGCCGCAGTTTTTCCACTTTGATGTGAACTGGAACGATATTTCTGAATGAGAGATGCCTCTGGGGAGTCTTGCCACGTGCAAGAGATGCCGCAGATGTGGCAGTCACTCCTGAGAGATTTGCCGCACTTTATATATTTCAAAATGGATTCAAAAAATGTTTCCGTTGGAGAGATGTCACTAGGAAGACCATTATTTCAGAGACTTTCTCCAGTTTCGACATCTTGAATTGGATATTAAAAATTTTTTGGACAGGAGAGATGCCACTAACATAATTGTTACTGGTACCAGATGCCGCAAAAAGGTCAATTTCACAGTGAGAAATTCCGCAGGGCAGAGAAGCCGCTGGGTAGAGATGATGCAGTTGTGACATTCCGCAGATGCGACATGCCGCAGATGAGACTTGCCGCTGAGAGACTTGCTGTATGTGACATGTCATGGTTCCCTAAAAAATCTACGTAGACACAGGTCTTAAAAGGTGGACATTTGACAGAAAGCAGGTAGGGTCAAATTCTACATATGTTTGATACCTTTTGTGATGAGAATATAAAAAAATTTGTTATCATGCATTTTATTTCAACCGTTTTCTCTTTGCGATACATTTAATTTGTTTAATTTCAATGTTATTTTTGAAGATTTTAGATAAAAATGCGCATCCTAGCGAGAAGTTGTTCTGAGAATATTCGTAGATATAATTTAAATGAAACATTTTATAAGTTAAAATTATATTGTTTTAATCATTTATTGGTTCTCTTACCTTGCATCGTTTTTTTAACAATTGGATTTTTTTATTGTCAATGTGATTTTCTACAATTAAAACAAAAACTCTTATCTATAGATACTTTTCCTAATTAATCTTTAGCTTCATAAAAGAATATCGCCCTGGTGCATTCACGGGAAAATAAATATTTGATTTTTACAGACGATTTACCAGCAAACTTGTGAATCATAATAAAAGTTTACTGATAAAAATAATATTTTCTTTAAGTTTAACGCGCATACTCCAATTTTTAGAGTTTTATCTAAACAATTTTAATATGTAGACTTTCATGTGCACAGTTGAACGTGTACAATTTAATGTGCACACTTTCAACGCGGGGACTTTTCAGATAACGAAAATTACAATTCAAAATAATTAATGGGCAGATTTATTATGTTTGTCTATTGTGTAGACTTTAATATGTAGATTTTAATGTGTACACTTTTTCGACTTACCATTTGATGTGTAGAATTTTCACGTGGTGAATAAAGTGTGTTGACTTGAATGTGTACACTTAAATAGACTTTCACATGGTGAGATGAATGTGTAGACTTCATGTGTATACTCTTATGTGGTGAATTAAATGTGTAGAGTCGACCACCTTAATTTAATGTCTACACGAAATGTGCCCAGTTTCACAATGTGTAGATCCGATATATTTAATATGAATACGTGCCTTGGCATGAATAATACGGAAGTCAATAAAATTACATAGCACCCAACTAACCAAAGTTTTTAAAAAATAATGTTCAATGGCTCAAACAATTATTATTTATTCAAACGACTTTGTTCCTCCTATAGGTCGTGAAAAATTATAATCTTTTATAATAAATAATATAAAGTGGATGAATGGCAAGAGCAATATTTCTTGTTTAAAATATTTTTTACTTATGCAAGCAACTTTTATTTGTTTAAGCACATTTTTTCCCTTTATATCGTAAAAAAATATTATTTGCTGATATCATTATGACATAATTATCGAATGTTAAGAGTAATATTTTCTTTTTCAGGGTACTTAGCAATTTTTAAAACAATTAAAATTTTTCTTTACAATTCATATGTATTTCAACAATTTTTCCCACGAGATCGTGAAAAGTTATTTTTTTCTACAATTAATAATACAATTTACGAATTTGCAGTGTACTATTTTGGTGTTTAAGAAATTTGTCAATTATTTGAACAATTAATAATCATTTAATTGGGCATTTCCACAAGAAAGGTGAAGAAAAGTCTACTATATATTGTTCGGGCCATAATAATTTGTTTAATCAAGTAAATTTAATCGCTCTAAGTCAAGTATAGCCCTTTTTTTAATTTACCTCGCACTACGCGCTCGAAATTTGTGCATACACTTTTAAAATTAAAGGCGAAAATATCGACAAAAGTAATTTGGTGATTGCAAATCTTCTTTTGTTAAAGCTCCTTCCGCTTTTACAAACACATTCTCATTACGATTCTAGTGTAACGGTGGGTCTGGTTAATTGGCTTAATTGGCTTAAAAGGTTCATTTTCGTGTGTTCTTAGGAGTTTTGTAAGTGCTATAACTCTAATAATTAAAACAAATAGTCTCAAAAATATTCAAAATGCGCTCGTTTTTTAAATTTTTATCCAAAATGACTAGCTTGCGAACTGGAGAATACAGAGTACACAGAATTTTTGAATTTTGAAAAAAGCTGTCTCCAAATATTCAAAATGTGCCAATTTTTTGAATTGTTATCCAAAATAGCTGGCTAACGAAACTGACCTTTAGCTTAAGACACTTAATGAGTGAACCAAAGGCCAATCTAATAGCTTAATTTTATCAAAAATTATCGATTTCACACACAGATTCAGATGGTTTTAAAACTTGGACATTTAACAACAACTGGGGGGGGGGGGGGGCAAATTCTATACAAGTCTAATACGGAGTCTACAAGATTCGAAAAAAACTAAATTTTTTTCCACCTTCCATATGAAAAGGCATAAGTGAGTGATTATTAATTGTTTAAATAATTGCGAAAATTTTAGAAGAAAAATATATTACTCTCAACATTTCTGAATTTCCGAGTAAAAATGCTTCGACTTGAGTTCGACTTGGTTATGTCTTTAGTTCATCCTCAAAACATCGATATCTGGCGCTGTCTCAAAACTGAGTCGATACATAGGCTTTTTTGTTTTCTTTTGTTTCCTTTTATTTAAAAACAAAGAAATAACTCTTCTCGGTTAAAAAGTCATCTTTTGTGATAAACTCTTGTGTTGAAAGTTAATTTTTTTTGCGATTTATCAATTTGCTTCAAAATTCATCTCCTTTGCTGAGAATGTAACTATTTTGTTGAAAATTCGTTATTTTTGGTTCAAAATAATTTTTGTTAACAAAAATGTAATTCTTTCATTTTTTAGTTGAAAAATTGATATTTTTATTCAAAATTAATTTTTTCTAATTGAAAATATATGTACTTTGTAAAAAATCAATCTTTTAAGGTAAAAATATCTGACAATTGCATTTTTCCATGTCTGGACAGAAACTTATCTTAAAATAAAAAAAAATTATGGGATAGTAAAATCAACCTTGAAATCCTATTTAACGCCCAATAATCAAATGAATGTACAGAATTCCTGAAAATAAAACAAAGAATCTAACGACATTTGTTGTCCAAAAATGGAAACAAAAAAATTTCTTTTTTGGACAAAAAATAACAAAGAGGAAAGGAAAATGAGAAGACAACAAGCCAAACCTTCTTCCTTTTATTTTATATTTCTTTTGTCTTTTTTACTTTTATTATTTTGAAATCACAATAAAAAAACACTTGCAAAAAAATCACCAACGTTTTGGCACTCATGCAGCACAATTATCAAGACTAAAATAAACGAATAAAATAAAAAATGCAGTTTCGTTGCTGTTCCTGTCTGCTCTTATATTTTGGTGATTATTTTTATAAATTTTTAATATTATTGTGATCTATTAATAATAAAAATAAGAAAGACAAATGAAATAAGAAAAAGAAGGAAGAGGATTTAGCTGATAGCCTTCTCATATTTCTTTTCTCTTTTTTATTTTTGCCAAAAAAAATAAATTTTTTTCTTCTCTTGATAGGAAAATTTTTATTTCTTGTTTTAAATTTCAATAGAAACAATTTTTTCTGGTTATCAAAATTTGGTCGTTGGATTTTTGGTTTTATTTTCTGAAATGCTTCACAGAAACTTAACTTTTATAAGTTGAAAATTGAACTATTTGGTAGGAATTCATGTACTTTGTTAAAAAAATCGTCTTTTTGGATAGAAAATTAACCTTCTTTGTTGAAATGTCAATGTAGGTTTTGGCGTATTATCTCAGAAAATTAAAGTGTTTAATATTTTATTTAATATGGTATATACATTAATTTTATTTGAAAGAATTTATTGAATGCGTCGACTTGAGTATTTAATCAACATATTTGCGGATTTTCATTAGTATTATACTTGTTTGACGATGGTATCGAAAATGTTGCCTGTTTTTACGTCTAACGACTTAGTAGATCCTTCTAGAAGGTTACATTTTACATTTTTTTAAAGAAAATTTTTTATAGTTATACTCATTTAAATCTGCAGATTCTGACTTTTTAACTAAAAATAAATAATTTAGTAATCACAAACTTTTCCATGATCAATTTCATTCTCATTTACGAAAAAAGTTCGACCATCTCAGTCAAGATAAGGCTCGACTTGAGATAAGTAAACGCCGTTTTAGCTGTCGTGGTCATAGAAGTAAGACGAAGACCTATGTCTCGACTTAGTTTTGGGACGCAGTCAGACATCGATGTCTTGGAGATGAACTCAAGATATAAGCAAGTCGAACTGAAGTCTAAGCATTTTTACTCGGGTGGCTGGGTAACGTACCAGTCGCAGCTCACTCAGGATTCACGAGCAAAATTCACGAGTTATTCCGTCCGAAATTTGATGGGAATCTGTAAGAATTCTAAGTGAGATGAACCCCAATGAATCGTAATGAATCGTAATAAATCCCGAATGAAATATTCCTCTGTAACGTAGTTAATGGATGACCCCTTAGTGCCATTTTTTGCGGTAAAGTTGTTCACATTTCAAGGGATGATAAATAGTTCTTTATGAACAAAATGTATTCTTGTGTTTGGCAGTAGGATACAAACCCAAAAAGAGGTTACACATTTGAAACATGAATGGTTCATTTAAATTTATTCCTGCACTTTATTTAAAAAAAAAAACTGAAAAAGACGACCCACTTAGCCCCATTTTACAAGAGTTGCTTACAGATATTCATTTAGTGTACAAAAATTGATAAATTTCTTTTTTTGTTGATGACCTAGCAGCAATGGAAACGCTAGTTGGTCCAGCTAGACCTCTTTCACCCAAGCATCCACCACCCGTATATACTATTTCAGCCGAGGTCACATTTTTGTGAAGATTCAGGGTGGCAAGAAGATTGAAGGTGGATACATTGACAGGGAAGAATACCATGAACCACCGTTGGTTTGGCTAAAGGATCCAGCAAGAGCACCTATAGTACGAGAGCGCGTGCATATACATTTGATTTATTGGGAAGAGTTTCCAAATCGTCATCAGGATTTCGTTGCACCCCTCGAATTTATCAACCCCCCTATCTCATATAAGTATAAGAAGGAACAGTTATCCGAGCTTTTTCTTATAGACGGCTCAAAGTTGTATCATACGATTCTATACGCTAAGACTGGAGACAGTAGTAGTAATTTAGACTGCGCTATGATTATGGTACGCGCTCCAAATCCGCTTCAATCGAATATAAATTGGCAGTTTTGGGGGTTGCTAAAACATTGGGATGCAAAAACATAAGTTATTCCAGAATTGTTCCAGAAAAGTCTTAATGCTCAACCATGGCTCCCCTCCAGGAAGCCTTTGCTTCCTTAGGTCGAAATCCGTCATAAAGCACCCCTATCAATCGAGGGGAGTCCGTCTGATTCCCAACATGTTTAAGTTTCACCATCAGTTTTCTACTCAGCTTCGGAGGTGGTCGTTGTCTGAAATGGATGGAAGGTATCCAGTGCTGTTGATATGCAGTCTTCAGAAAGTTGTCTTAGGGTGACTGATTTTAAAATAAAATGAATTAATTTGGAATTTAAGTAAATAATATATCATTATTAAAAGAATTCATAAGTCTTACAAATAAGAAAAGTACATTATATATTGTTTGAAGAAAGTTGGAAATGCGTCTTCGAAGCCGATAGTTTCATGAAAAGTAGGTTTATTCTAAAAAATTCTTGAAGAGCAATGACTTAATCATTTTTTTTAAATATTAGCTTATGCGTTACAAACATATTGTGAAAATTATTTGAAATAAGGATTTTGCAACACGCCTATTCAGACATACAACTTGTACATTTCCTTTATTTACTATCGTAAAGTATAATGTAAAAATATATACTAAGTGTTAATATTTTGAAATGGTTACAATATTGATAAAATCATATTCCTGTCGTAAAATAATATAATTTTTTAACCCAGAATATCCGTAAACATTTCTCTTGTGTTCAAATTGCGTTTTAGAACGATAAAATAAAAAATTTCAAAATTAGGCGCTCTAAAGCATCCAATTCAAAACGTATCTGCGGTACTAAATTTTGCAATGTACGTAACCTGACAATCAGTACAAACAATCACGACATCTATCTAGGAGCGAGTGGAGGTTGGTAGTGGTGTTGAAATCTCATGTCACTTTTTGAGCAGTTCGGACGAATTTCGACTTAATTCCCAATGACCGCTATTTTTTGGTCCCACTTGGATATCGTTTTCTGCTGAGATTTATGGTATTTCATTCCAACTACACGGGAACAATTTAAATTTTTTTATAATATGAGATAATATTAGTTTCAAAGTAGATAGTTTGAAATTCAAAGGAATGAAAATTGTACTATTTCTAAGGGATCATTGATAAATTACGTAACGCGTTTTTTTTCCATATCGCTGTATCACTGTACAATTCATGAAAATTATATTCTCATCTTTATTTAAACAGAAGAAAAACGCGTTACGAAAATTATAAATGATCCCTGATGGAACGAATTTTAAATTCAATGATTCTAAAGTAAAACAACTTAAAATTCTAGAAATTTAAATTTTTTATATTAAAAAGAATGATCATTTAATATGTGAATTGATAAGGGACATTTTTGTAGAAATAAGTATATATTCACCTTCAGTCTCACCGTTCAAAATAGAAACAATTGGAATTTTAAACTTTTAAAATTTAAAAACTCTATAAACATCTAATAAATTAAAATCAGCTGTAAATGAGAAATGTTAAAAAAAGGGAAATGTATACTTGAAACTTGTTTGTACTTGAACCTTTAAAAATTTCAGTTACTTAAAGTACAATTTTTTGTTCAGAAATGAACAATATTTAAATGGTCAATGAAAGTCTTTTCAAAATTTAACTATTTAAATTTTAATCGCAAAGTTAAAAATGCGGCATTCCACATATTATTTTCCACCAAAACTTTTTTTCACGTAGAAAATATATATTTTGTGAACTTTCAAAAATATTCAATAATTATTTTTTTATTTTAATATGACACGCAAAGATTGCAATTAATTAGAAAAAAAATTATGTTAATAAAAAAGTACCTTTTTTCAATTGCTTATACTGCAATAATAAACTAAAATATTAAAATTTATAAGTAAGATAAAATGTGGCGGCAAATATTGTGTGAAATGTCCCGCATAATCTGAAAAAATTAGGAATTTGATGTTTACCATACAAATTCAGAATTATAACATGCAATAATTAGAAATTGAAAAAATTTTTGATTGTTAAATAGATTTTTTCAATTGAGCTCAAAATATTAAACTTTGTGGAACAATATTCAAATCAAAAATTTCTCATTGAAAATTACTAAAAAAGAACAGGTACGATTTTAAAGATGCATTTGAATAAGTGCATAAAAGTTTTTTAACGATTTTTTCTTTAGTTTAAAGTATTTATTGTGTATGAAAAATAAGTCTTCATCAGAAACAAAAGCGTTTCGATGATTTTTACATCTTATACAGTAAAAACAAACATTTTTTTGATAGAAATATTTCGAACAAAATTATTGAAATATACATTGTGATTTTCAACAGATTTGAGAACTAAATTGAGTTATTTTTAAGAAAAAATAATCTCAAAGTAAATTTTCATTAATTTATTGATGAAATATTTACTATTTGAAAATGGCATCCAAAAGTTAGTTCAAAAATTCGTATTTCAATTTCATTAGTCTATTATGCGTATTCTATGCATAATCTGCCTAAAATGTTTTGCTACATACAATAATTCAATTTTTTTAAGCTTACAATGCATTGAAACTTGCATGAAATATTAAAGTAATCGTTGTTTTTTTTAAATATATACTAGGTCAAAATTCCATTTAAAACAATTTGCTTTTGTCGAAAATTTCTTTTTAGCATTAAAATTGTACCAAATGTTTCCAGTTCCAATTGTTCAGCACCAGATAGCGAAATGGTCGATTAAAATTCCATCACAATACAGAATTTTTCCAGTTTGAACGCTGACAATAAAGGCCAATTTATTTTTTTATTTTTACCAAATTTTGCCAAATCAATTTTGACGCTAAATCATAATTTTCAAAATTGAATAAAATTTCGGATTTCTACCTGGTGTATACATATGAAACCGGTATTGCCATTTAGCGGCCAGTAGGCACACTTGTAGGCACTGTCGGAACTTACCATTTGTGCTAATTGGCGTATTGT
>NC_046665.1:102992689-102998643 GCF_010883055.1 Belonocnema kinseyi | reverse complement strand
TGAAAAGCGATTGACCAAGTGTATAGAGCTCCAAGGAGATTATGTTGAAAAATAAAAAAAAATTTATCCAAAAAAAATTGTTTTTATACTTCATTCTAAGGATTTATTGAACTACCCTCGTAAAAGGTCAGAAAAATAACGTGAATACCCAATTATTTTTTTAGAATTAAATGCAGCATTTTTTTACTTTTAATGCGTGGCTAAAAGACTTCTATGGTGGTAAAATGCTTTGAAAAATTACGTAATCTATCCTAACATCAAAATTTTTGTTTCATATATAAGTTCAAAGGATAACTTTTGGATGAATTCTAAATCAAGGAAGTGAGAAAAAAGAACACAGTTTTAAATTGTACTTTTTCGGTTTTAATGATATTCTCAGAAAACTTTTGACAACCGGACAGTGATTCATTTGCAAATTATACAAATACGAAGTATGTTCGTTATTTTTTCTAAAAAAAAAATCCTGGGTCTAAGTCACTTAACTCATTTACTCTTGATTGAACTCAAATTCGTACGCCAATTAATTTTATCCCATAATTATATTTTGTAATTTGATGTGGCAGGAAACTGTATCCTTTTTCAAAAGAGCCTTATTCTGGTGGCATGATATTTACCTGACAGGCATTTATGAACAAGGAATTCCGGGATCTTCTATTTTTGTCATGAATGATTCTTTAAGTGCTTTTTATTATGCAAAAAGCTTTTTTCGTAGCAGCGTCAATGACACGAGATCAGCAGCTTCATCTATCATAGATGTCCACTCAGACATATGCAAATGTTTAAGGCTTCTCGTTCGATCACCAAGGTTTAAGCAATTGAAATTATTTGAAAATATGAATAATGTTCCTTAAAAATAACAATTGGCCAGTCCGATCTGAAAAAACAGAATTTCAGGCTAATTGAGCAAAAAAATTTGTTTACACAAATTCAATTTGTTTGAACAATTAAGGATATATCAGATAATGTAGACAAGACACCTTCAAATTAAAATCTATAGGCTTATTACAAAAAAAGCTGACTTTTCTACCATAATTCGAAAAAAGTTAAAAATTGATAGCAATGATAAATTGTTGAAACAATAGAAAGAAATTTTTTACTAAATAAAGTCTTTTTGAGATTATAAACTGCCATTCCGATCTCAAAAAACAGATTTTAGACGAATTTTCGAGATAAACAGATTATTTAAACAAATATAATTTATTTAAATAAATAGAAATTAAGTAAAGAACATTTGTGAACATTCCAATAGGCTTACAGTAATGATTTCCAGTAAAAAGGAGACAAAAAAACCACTTAGAAGAGTCAATTTCCTGAAGAATGTACTTTTTTTCTTTATGAGTAGTTTTCATGGCATCGTGGGGGTGGGTTAGGGGCGTCAAACCCATATGTATAATAGGTCAAATTCTTCGTTGGAAAGTTCTCTACAAGTCTTATAATTTTTATGTCAACTTTTCCCTAACTCTGAACAATTAAGAAAAATATGTGTTTACTTTTTTTGGATTTCGAAACGATTTGAGGGGATCGTTTGCATCTAGCATCAAGAAAATTTTTGCAATGTATTTTTGGACCACCCTAATGTACATGTGCGAAAATCTCTGGGCTGGAAGCAGCAACATTATGACTGCTTCACATGCATGCTATGGGGCATTTTCAAGGTGGCTCACAGCAAAACATATTTGTATACGATAACTTTAGCCTCGTGGAAACGTTCCATGGTAATTACTCCAGGGAATCCTATGTAAATTCTAGTTATAAATTCCATTCACTTTCCGTAGAAATTGCACCATATTTCTAAATGCAAATTGCAGATTGTAATGGACCTAGAAAGTTTCTGTAAAACACCATACTATTTGGATTTGTCGCACTCCAGTGGATTTTGAAGAGATTCGTAATTATACATAAACTTTCGAATGCACCAGGTGCAAATTATACATCTTCGAGAAAAATAATTTAAATAAAAATTTCGCGCACCTCATCTATTTTTCTTATGATCCTTCATTGCACAACAACTTTTGCGTGCAGCAGGTCTTGAAAATAAATCTTCCTCGAGGAAGTTGAGGTCTGAATGAAGATTGAGCACACTCAAGCTTTTTTTCTCATGACTTGTCATTGGACAACGAGTTCCAAGTGCGGCGTTTCTTGAAAATACATCTTTGCCTAATTGACTCGGCATCTCAAGTCGTAAAATTCTTCGTTTAAAAGTTGAATTTCAGCTTTTCTGAATCCACTTTTACATTCACAACTTAAGCAAAAAATTTTAACGAATCACCTTGCAAATACCTTTCTGTTGCCCACGACTGATAGGCTAACTCTCTGCTATGGCTAGTGCGAACTAAATGAATATAATAAATGAATATTATGATGAAAATTTACTATCACACTATAGGAAAGTCTTTCCAAAGTATTATGTATACTCATGAAACTTTTTAAATTCTGCTGTATATCCTGAAAACAAATAAAACTTTCTCATATGTTTTACAAGATATGTGCATCTATAAATTATTCTCTTCTCACGTAGGTCACGTAGGAATTCTAAATAAAATTATTTAAATAGAATACAGTTTTTAGATCACATTAAAGTCCTGCGAAATCCGTCAGAGAGAATTAAATAATATTAATTAGGATTTCACTCTGCTCTTTCGTTATCAGTAATCGCGATGTATTAAAGTTTTAAACAATTTGCTTGAGCTTGCGTTGCAAGCTACGGTCCTGGGCTTGGACGGAAATTGAATTTAAAGTAATTACGTAGAGACCATTTGAAACGTTGTAAAAAATGTTTTAAACTCTCATATTCAACGTATTTTTTGCCATTAAATACGATTCCAAAGTCAGATCAACGTTTTAATCATCAAAAGGCTTTTATTTTGACGTTTATTTTTCAACAAAAAGGGAAGGTTCGGTTGAAAACTATAAAAAATTCACAAAATAATTCTAATTATTGGACAAAAATCGTGTTTAGAACTCACATAGCTGGCGTATTTTTTCCTCTAAATACACAAAATAAAAAATTTAACCCATAAATTGAAAGTATTCACACAGCATTTAAATGCTTACAGCAATTCAATGTAAAATGTATCCTAAATAACTTTAAATTGTGAAAACGTTGATCTGACTTCGGAATCATATTCAGCGAAAAAAATGTGTCGGATATTAAAGTTTAAGACATTTTTTACGACCTTTTTCAAAGAATATGCAGGACATTGCAAGGAAACATAATTTTTGGAAAAATTGCAATTTTCGTAAAAAATTACATTTAAAATCCATGCGAAAGTTGCTGAATATCATAAAATTGAAAAAAGCGGTTGAAGAATCTCTTCTTAATTAGGTACAGAAAATTTTTCCCAAACTTTTTTTACTTGTTTACCGGATGCTTATATATTTTTCTATTTTCTGTCGCGGTAAGAATATTTTAATTGCTGTTATAATGGATGGCATTTGAAAACGAATCGAATTGTCTGTTTGCCATTTGATATATTCAAATATGGGAATTCAGTTATCACGGGTTATAACTTGCTTTAGGTGTTCAGAACTTGATAGCATTCTAATTTTGCATTTGATTTATGAATTTCCGGTGATGTAATGGACTCCAGACAGCAAGCCTATTCAGAAACAACCCTCAATTAGATCTGAAGTCAGAGTACAATATGAATTACGTTATTGAATTCGTAAATTATAGATAATCAATATAAAAAGGATGATATTTACCCATTTTTAACTAATTTTGAGTTCGTACAAGTATTCTTAAAGAATCTCTAAGGAGCTTCTAAAGTATTTCGAAATTGAACATTTTACAACCTTTCGAAGTAATTCATAAAGAAACTGAAATGAATGAATCACGAACTCTCGGTGAATCCTTTCCTAACTAAATTTTTATGACAAACGCATGTACAAATTGAAATTAATGTCAATTTCTTTAAGTATTTAATCAAGTATTCCCGAATTATTGAAATGGAACTTTGTAACAGAATTATCAAAGTATTCCTATTTCGATCTTTTGACATTCTATATGAGAATTCATATTATTTATTTGAAACTCCTAAACAACGCTCTAAAAATTGACTTTTAATACGTTACGATCCAATGATTGAAATATTATATAATATTAAAAGAATTAAGAAAAAAATCTTTTCAGAAGTAGAGTATTATTGCAAACAGGTAAAAAATGAAAAAGTGGCATGAAACGTTTGATCGTAGAATTTGAATGATCCGCTAAATTTAATTTTACTGTACTCGCACCAGCAAAATATTAAAAACGTGACGGTATTTATGAAAGTAATTTGGTGTTTGTTGGGTAACATTCTGAAAAAAGCGCGTTCAAATCTAACCGATCGGACTATTTTTTATAAGAAATCGAATCATTGCTCAAAGATTTTAAGTAATTTTTAAGGAATTTCAGTAGAATTTTAGCGAGTTTTAAGATTTTATAGCAATTTTAAAATATAAATAATGTTCTTAAATTCTTTAAAATCTGTTAAATCTCCTGAAATCTTCAAAAATTTGTCGAAGTCCTTTAAAATCGATAAAATTTCTTAAAACATCTATTGATTTCTCTCAAATCTTTTAAAATATCTTAAAATATTTTTCAATTAAGTTTAAATCTTGTTTAATTGCATAAAATATTCAATAATAATTTTTTAATATATCTAAAGTCTTAGTACATATATTATTAAAAGCTTAGCAAAATTTTTTATAGAATGGGTTACAAAAATTTGCAGACGCTAGGTTAGCCGTGAGACTTTAGGCGTAAGGAATGCGAAATATATAGGGCTTAGACCCGCGGCAAATAAAATTTTTTATAGCGTGCGATTATAAATAGTTTAGTAATTGTCTAATAGCAAATAATTGTGTACTTGAACATGTAAACAAATAATAATGTGTAGAGTAATAATATAATAATATAATAATACAAAAGATTCATTTTTTGGCGAAAAATTGGTTTCGAGACTTCTTCGATATTAAAGCTGAATTGAAAAATAATTCAATCTGCATCGCGTTAACACACACGAGAGCCAAAAATTATAGTTTCTTTATACCACTACAGTTTTTGATGTTTTGCCCGAATTCTTTTTCAATTCCTTCTAAATTAATTTCCGCGGTCATAATACGATTATAACATGAATTGAGAAAGAATTATGTATGAACCAAAAACAAAATTTTTCTACCAATTCGTTTACGTAAATTTGAATTTGTTTTTGATCAATAAAGAATTCAATTTGCCTTCTGGGAATGCATTTGCAGTAAAATATGTTTATCAAGTTAAATGCGATTATTGGTATTCATGTCAAATTAATGTAGGTACTATAATAAATTCAATCTAAACCGCTTTAAGTTCCTGACTTTTCATGTAAAAATATTGCATTTTCGACAAGATAGATGACTTCTTATCCAAAAAGATGAATTTTCAAACTAAAATTATGAATAATTGAATTTTTAGTTAATAAATTTAATGTTCAACCAGAGAGACGCATTGCCAACTAAAATGTTGCATATAAAATTAGAATGGTTTTATTTATATTTTTAAAAATTACCGTAAAGAAAATAATTTTTAGGAAAATAGTAACATTTTTAAACAAAGTTATATGATTTTTCAACTAAACTGACGAACCTTACACAGAAAAAAAAATCTTGATTTAAAACCAAGATTGGGCTTCTTTTGAGGTGTAACATAAAGAAGACCAGCTGCGTTAAAAACTATCATAGCTTCAAATCTTCAAAACGAACACTTATAGAACTACAAGTTAGACCCAGTGTCGTCTTAAAAGTAGCCGGTAGCGATAATATGGGCTTACATAAATCCAGTGCATGGTTTAGAAACTAGTTGTTGGTTAGGCGGTAGGCTAACATTTAACAGCTGCATAACACAGGCCAACAATTCTCAGAACCAGAGACCAGACCTACTATACCCGAAGGTTTTTGCTGCGCTGAATCCGAATCTGACCTCAGAAAAATTCCAT
>NC_046665.1:102990021-102992589 GCF_010883055.1 Belonocnema kinseyi | reverse complement strand
CTGCGAAAATACTTAACTTCAATCAATGATATATCGATGAAAAAAAAAGCTATCTTGAATCTGCAAAATGGATTTCAGAGGGCAAGGGTGCTCCTTTGTGATACTTTCGCCGGTTTTTGAAAAAAAAAATTATTCAAGATGCTATGTAACCTCAAATATAGCAAAAAACGGTGTTTTTTGCACTTTTAGGTTACAATATCTCGAAAACTGAGGGTGATGGAATTTTTCTGAGGTCGGATTCGGATTCAGCGGAGCAAAAACCTTCGGGTATACTAGGTCTGGTCTCTGGTTCCGGACCTTTGTCAAATTTTGTCGGCCTGTGTAATCTTAAAAGTATTCTCTGCGCCAGACTGTGGGCTTACATCAAATGACTTTGTAAATTTGAAAGAGGTGTTAAGGATACCATAAATGAAGTCCGTATTATAAATTAAATTACAGCTAGAAAATAATTTTTTTTTAATTAAAGAAACATTTTCTAATTCAAAGAAATTCATTTTTTGACCAGCGTACGAGCTGTGACAATTAAATAATGAAATTGATTTCATGAAAACACTGTTTAAAAATTATTCTACACATCTGCGATCCTCTCTAAAGCATTCCCTTCAGGCAACTATACAACGATTCCAGCGCATTTTCCACGCTTCGTAACATATCCGGACTAGAAGCTACAACTTAAAGGGCTAAAACAAGCTTTATTACGTTCTTTTTAGAGCATAAATCTTGCTGAATCAGGGCGTAGACCAAGTAGGGCTTGTTTTCAATACAAAAGACTAAGGGTTAGCCATAACTGTATTATGTTACAAATTAAAGGCCCTCATTGGCTCTTTTTAAAACATAATTTTAATGAAATTTTAGACAGCAGCTCAATATAAGGCCAAAACAAAAACAATATCATCGTAGAAGTAAGAATTTTTTCTGTGAGGCAAGAGTAATTACACTTGAAACCAACATGATTAATTTTTAACCGGGAAGATGAACTTCTACCACAAAATAGGAATTTTCAATTAAAAACAAACATAGAATAGGAAAGAAGGAATAGGAATTTTCACCTAAAAATCATTTAACATAAATACCTTAACATACTTCTTATAATTCGACTTACATGATGGAATAATCAACTGGAATAGATACAGTTTCAATTTAAAAAATTTATTTTCAACTAAAAGAAAAAAACAAATTTCCAACAACAAAATTTTTTTTCACAAAATAGCTAATTTTTTAATGAAATCGAAGAAGTTTCAAACAAAATTATGAATCTCCAACTGAAATTTTTTTTTCTCACAGAAGCTTAACTTTTAACCAAAACATTAAGTTTTTATTAAAAAAAGATGAATATAGAACCAAAAATGTGTCAGTAAATATTTTAACCAAAAAAGATTTTTTTAAATGAAAAACAGTTGGATTCAACTATAAAGACGAATTTTCAATATTCGTTGAATTTTCAACTAAAAAGATATCAAAGTCAAAACAGACAAAGATTGGAAAAAGGGTCGAATTTTAAAGCGCAAAAGATACATTTATAATCAGATGTAGGGTAAAAGCGCCAATTCTTCGCTTCCCCGCTCCTTAATTATTAACACCCTTTTTGTATTTCATAGATAATACATTTTTTTAGTATTATCTGTCTTAATTTAATAAATTTACTACATTTTGACATATAATGCATATATTATTTATTGATGGTAATAAATTATGTATCTATAATAAAATAATTTTACTCGTTTTTTGGCATGCCAATAATAGGGTTAAGGTGGCGAGAATGGGTGTTCTTACCTAATGTAAAACACAAAGAATTATTTCAAAGATAGTTTATTTATTACATTAAGACAGATTCAAAACAGTCTCGAGTGGTAATAAAATTAGAATACTGGTGAAACCCAGATACATTTCTTTCACATGGTAAGAAACAGAATAAGGTACTGGTATTCAAAAATAGAACATGAAAATCGTGCTGCTGTAAAAAAATCTCTAGTTATTACAGTCCATAGAAAAAATGTTCACCACTTTTATTACGCCTCGCCGTCGTTCACACCGGGAGGTCTGATTTTTTTACGCCAATTTAAAATAGATTTTATTTAGGATTGGAGTTTAATTTTTCAATTTGTAAAATAAATCAATTTTTCTCATGAATAAAACGTCAAATTAAAGTTTAAAAAACAAGACAAGTTTGAAAACTTTTTCAAGAAAAATCATAATAAATAAAGGAAAACGAGGACTGTCAAAACAGCATTCTTCATTTTCTTCGTTCTCGTTTATTTTGTACAAATTTTAATTAAATGTTAAATGCATATACCAAACTTTCTGAAAATAAATTTCTGTTAACTGTGACGTTAGAACAATTTTTTAAGAGAAGCCATCAAAATTCAAAACTTTCATACCGAAATTGTTAAATTTTGAGTTAAGATAATTCCAATAGGGAGAAGTTGGAATTGAAAACTAAATAAAAATATTTCAAGGTAAATGCTGATGAAATGATACCAGGTGTATACATATGAAACCGGTATTTTTTCAAGAAAAAAACACATTTATTTCAAGAGAATGATAACAAATATTTTATTCAAAGTATGC
>NC_046665.1:102977530-102989921 GCF_010883055.1 Belonocnema kinseyi | reverse complement strand
ACACACACACACACACACACACACACACACACACACACACACACACACACACACACACACAACGTCACCAAACATTCAAACTAGGTTAGGTTGACCAAACGTCTCTTGACGAGCGCGATATAATATAATTTAATTATTTTTATTGGAAATAGAAAAACTGGCCTGGGCCTTGACAGCGCCACTTTTTAAATGGGGCAAAATAGGGAAATTTCTACACGGGAATATGAAGGTCGACAGCAACCCGCCCTATCAAAAATTTGGATTCCGGGAGAAGATAGCACATTACATCTTATGTGATTGTGATCTGCTAGTCGGCCTCAGATTGAAGCATTTTGGTAATCACTCCTGCGAACCGGAGGATTTCGAAGATATCTCCTATTCCGCTATATGCGCATATTTGGGACCCGTTCATTTTTCGGAACGGATAAAATTTCAGAATGGGTTATAATACATAATGATAAAACTTAGGGATACCAAAAATTCGGAAAAAGGAATAAATCAGAAATCCAAAACTCTGAATAGTATTTATTCGGAAACCAAAGAAGCGGAATGGGTAAAAATTCGGAAACGTTAAAATTAGGAGGTTGAGCAATTAGGAATAAATAAAAATACGGAAAGGAAAAGTTCGGAAAGTAGAAAAATTCGGAATAGTAAATAAATGTTGCTATTAGCAGGTCTATAGTTTTTTTATTTATGGTAGCATACAAATATTTATCACAGTAAATTTAAATAGCATATCATAATAAATTTATGATATCCGTCATTTTAAATTTTTCACGAAAAAATAATTATTTTTTTTATAATTATATAATTTAAAAACAATTTGCAACGTACAACATAAATTTATTATGATATGACATTTAAATTCACTGCGATAAACATTTGTTTGCTACCATAAATAAGCAATTATACACCTGCTAATAGGTATATTTATTAACAATTCCGAATTTTTCTACTTTCCAAATTTTTCCTCTCCGTATATGTACATATTCCTAATTTTTCACCCTCCTAATTTTAACGCTTCTGAATTTTCACCCATTCTGCTTTTTTGGTTTCCGAAAAAATACCTTTCAGAGTTTTGGATTTCCGACTTATTGCTCTTTCCTACTTTTTGCTATTCCTAAGTTTTACCATTATGTATTATAACCCATTCTGAAATTTTACCTTTCTTAATTTTTAACGTTCCGAAAACTGAACGACCCCCGCATATTTCGAGGAGACTGGCCTCCTTAGAAAGGCATAGATTTTGAAGGCTGAAGTATAATAGGCTACACTAGCTAACCTCTGTACTATGGGCTTGAATAACTCTTAACATATGAAAATAATGATGATAATAATAATAACTAGCTACAATGAAATCCGAAAAATTGTTTAAAAATGGAATAACACATTGGCGTCTGATGCTTAAAAACCTCATTCGTTTTTTTAAAGATAAACTCGTTTTTACCGTGAAATAATAAGCATAATTGATTTAGAATTGCAGACCAATCCTAAAACTTCACATCCTTAAAGAGGATTTAAATTGCTATTTTTAAATTCATTATAAATACTAAACTTTCTAAAAAAATTTTGTTATTTATAAATAGGTAGCACGTAGTACGTATCTTGTAAATATAGTGTTGCCAAGCAATTACAATTTATAAGGTTAATTGCAGTTCAATAACCTACGAGCCAAGAATGTTCTAGTTTAATCAAGTTATTTAGATTTTTTAGATTTAAAATAAATCTAAAAGTATGATCTGGTTGAGGAACAATAAATAATAAAGAAATAAATTGATCAACTAATAGAGTACAAACTTCAATACCCCCTTTAGACTTCAGTTGATAAATTAATATATTAATATTATTTTTGTTGACATTCGACCAATTCGACTTACGCATATGCTTAAACTTGTGTGCAATTAAAGAAAAAAGGTATCCCATAACCATCGATTTGAGATAGAAACCTAGAACCTGAGGTTAGTGCCTAAACATTATGAAAAAATTTACGTAATCGTCCAACAATCTGTCGTACAGTATCATTTAATATCTCGTTCATTGTAGGTTCTTGCGTCGTTCCCCTCGAGGACCTTCTTCTGCATTGGGTTTCGAAATGACGATCCTGTTTCCGGTAAATCGTGAGAGGATTCACAGACGTTTTTTTCTTGCCCGCCCAGCATAGATGGGATACAATGAGGTTCCTTATAACTTTAGATTAATTATTTTTAAGATCAAAGAGTGAAGGTTAAGAGTGGCTTAGAGTTTCTATTAGAAAAATTTAATAGCATTAATTTATAACTAATTAAAACCTACTGTAATAGGATTGGAATTATTATCTTCTTTTACTTTTTTTATATTTCAGACAAGGAGGCTATCAACAGAGCTTCTTTCAAAATAATTCGAGTATTTCTTAACAAAGCTGATTTATGTGACTGACAAATAGTTTTAACCTTAGAATTTAGTTTACGTGAATCGATTTATAGACTATAACTGGGTGGTGGATTGTTTTCCGGAACTCCTTGTATTTGTTGAGGTTAAAATCCGGTTTTCCAAATAACGTTTCCTAACCTCAGTTAATACCTCGTTATAAAGACTTTTTGTGGACTTATCATCTTTCTGAAAACTCCAGTTGACCTCTGGAGGTTCTGAGAGAGCATTGTCTAAACATTAATGAAAAAAATCACCCAGTTTAACCTTCTGTTTAGAATAAGAACGAAATATTAAAAGATAAATATTTCATAATAAAAATAAGATTTCATGGCATTGCACCTGGAAACATAGCAGTAGCTACTGCTCTAAACTCAGGTTAGGGACTGTCTGACGTGTACATTTGTTACTTTTCACGAAGGTGAGAGCCTGCATGGTTATAAACAATAACGTGTTTCCAACCAAATCAGGCAAGGGACAGATTTGGTTAACTGGTAATTATCTAAGAAAAAGACATCTAGGCGATTCTGCTAAAGGCTTGATATATACCTGAGGAACTTAAAGAAGATGAAAAAGGGGATGAAGATGGAGATCGCCGATGAAGGCAATGTTTTTTCGGGCGTATATATTTTATTTCCTAGGCTTCAAGCCCTTTTCCGAGCTTTCGTAAATAATGAATTTTCTGTGCAGAATATCGTCTTCGTTTTCCCATCTCGGAATGATGTGATACTTTTCAGCATGAAAAAGAGAATGACCATCCAGATGAGTGCAGGCAGGTATGACTGCATATTTTTGTTTTTCAGTTTTGAAGAAGAGGCGCATGATACAATTCTTATAAAAAAGATGAATTGCGAAACGAAATGATGAATAATTGAATTTTTAGTTAATAAAGTTAATATTCAACCAGAGAGATTCATTGTCAACTCAAATAATGAAATATTGAATTAAAGTGGTTAAATTAAAAATTAAATTAAATTAATAAACAATTGAATTTGCATTAAAAAATATTACCCTGAAAAAGCTAATTGCCAAGAAAATAGTCCAATTTTTAAACAGAGTTATATGAGTTTTTAACTAAAATGATGAACCTTAGGCTAGAGTAATTCAATTTAAAAACAAGAAAATTAACTTCTAACGAAGAAGATTACCTTTTAGTAAAAAAGAGGCATTTTTGAATAAAAAAAAAATTATCAACCAAAAATGAAATAATTGTATGTATTTTATATATGTAATTTACGGGTTTGATGGCCCCATTCCCTTTACAATCATTTTACAAAAGTGCCTTAGTCTACCTACTCTAACTCAAACATGTATCTTAAATTCTATTGTATTGACTAAGATAAGCGAATATTCAATTGCAATTGTTAAATTCTCAATAAAAAAAATAATTTTCAAACAAAGAAAATAATTTACATTTATGAAGAAAAGTGACAAATTATTAGGTACAAGCACGAATCTTCAAATAGTTTAAATAAATTTGCACCCCCCTAACTTTAAATTTCAACCGAGATAATTAAAAAAAAAACTAATTTCTAACGACAACAAAAACAAAAAATTTTCAACATAACAGTTACATTTTCAAAACAAAAGAAAAACGATTAATTTAACAACAATGATAAATCTTCAACTAGAGAAACTAAATTTTCCACCAATAATTTTAAATTTAAAAAAAATAAAATTAATTTGTACCAAAAAAGAGTAATTTTCGACTAAAAAAATCAACCGAGAACTAAATAGTTGTATTTATTTTATGTACGTATATTACGGGTTTGACGTACCCATTCCAATCACAATCAGTTTACACGAGTACCTTAATCTACATATTCAAAATAAAATATATCTTAAATTCTAATATATCGGCCTACATGATGGCATATTCAAATGGAATGGGTACATTTTCAATTTTTAAAAAATTGATTTTTAACCAAAAGAAAACAACAGATTTACAACATAGTAGGAAAAGTTTTAACTAAAATAGTGAAATTTTCAGTACCAAACATTAAGTCTTTTGGCCAAGAGAAACGAATTCTTAACCATGTATCGCATTCCTAAAATGTAATGGAAGAATTTTAAATCAAAATTATGAAAAATATTTAAATTTTAAATGAACAGCTTGAGTGGTGACAAAATGAAATTACTGATGAGAACCAAAATTCATCCATCCTACATGGAAATTAATAGGATGAAGTAATCTCATTCAAAGTCAGTATATGAAAAAGTGATACCGTAAAAGATTTTCTAGTCTTTGTAGTCTATACGAAAGGGCTCACCACTTTCATTACTCCTCGCCATCGTTTACGCCGGGCGGTCTGATTTTTTTTCCCTCCAATTTACAATACATTTTATTTCCTATTTCAATTTAGTTCTTGATTTGTAAAATTAATCAATTTTTTCTCTAAACGAAAAGTCAAATGACAGTTTTAAAAACAGGCAAAGTTTGAGAAATTTTGAATAAAACTCATGAAGAAGAAATGAAAACAAGGGCAACCAAAACCCTTTACTTCATTTTCTTCGTTCTGCTTTATTTTCTAGGAAATTTAAATACATATTAAAATGTATTTACATAAGTTTCTGAAAATCTATTTTCGTATTTTTTTTTATTAAGAAATTTCAATACTTTTAAATGGACAGCGTATTGAAGCTACTGTGGCGTTAACGGAATTTTTTAACAGTAGCTTTTAAAATTCAAAACTTTAAATTCAAACTATAAATTTTGATTTGATTTTTGATTTGACACCGTTTTATGCTGGTGCCTAAAACTGGAACTGAAAAGATTAGCTACAAATTAAAAAACATTTTTTTAATTTTTGCATAAAAGTCTTCTTTACTACTGTTTCAGGAACTATAAAACAATTATTAAATACTAAAAAACAAATTTTTTATGAAAAACAAAGCGTCTTAGATGTAATTTTTACGAGTATCTTAAAATTGATATTACGAAATAAAATCAATTATTTCACTATTCCATGTAAGTTACAATGCATTTAAGGCCTGAATAAACTTTAATTATTGTATGTAGCGACAAAATTTATTTATATTATGCAAAGATTATGAATAATATACTATTGAAATTGAAATGAAAATTCTAACCTAGATTTCAGATCAAATTTTTAAATATTAAATATTTCACGCATAAATTGATAGACATTTCTAAGAGTTGATTTTTGCTTCAAAATAAGTCTATTTAATTTATTAATCTGTTGAAAATCACAATAAATAGTATCATTATTGTTTTTATTACATAAATATTTTTAGTATATTATTATCTATATTATATTACAATACATCTAAGACTCTTTGTTTTTGATAAAGACGTATTTTTAGTATCTAATAAATACCATGACTCTACAAAAAAATCGTTAAGACACTTTTATGCACTAATTAAAATGCATCTTTAAAATCATAGCTATTCTTCCTAGTTTGGATTATTTTTTACTAAGTGGTGTATCGCAGTCTCACCATTCCCAGTAATTTTGAAATTGATATACTCTACAGATACGTTTAAAATACAAAGTAATATTGAATGGGGAATTTTTTATTTAAAGAATATTCCAGAAAGTGCGACATTTTGAGTTCAATTGAGAAAAATATTTTCAATTATTGAATCATTTCTTTATTTTCAATAGTTTCAATTTTATAAATCTGAATTTTTATAGTAAAAGTTAAATACTAAATTTTTTCCTATTATACATTTAAAATTTAATATTAAAATTGACAGGGTTGAATTGCGAAAAGTACCTGTCGTTTACAATTAATAAAATGGTTAATTCCTGAACGATTAAAAGTTTTTAAAGTAATAGAAATTTTCAAAGGTTCACGTACAGAAAAGTTGTGATAAGAACTAAAATATTAAAATAAAAAACCAAAGTAACAGATAAATTTTGTTGTTAATTTTAGTTGAAGCTCCCATTTTTTTCAATTTGAAGGTTCTAAAGTATATATTTTTTCATTTTTTAACATTTTTTATTTCATTCTAATTTTTATTTAGTAAGTTTTTATAGAATAATAGACCTTTAAAGGTTTAGAATTAAAAGTGTTGCTATTTTGAATAGTGACACTACAGGTGAATATATTCAATAAAAATTTAGATTTCTAGATATTTAAACTCTTTCACTTACAAATAATTTAACTTCGAATTATTTAAATTAGAGATAATACGATTTCCATTCCTTTGAATTTCAAAATACCCAGATTTGAACATTTTAATCAGACAATATGCCATTTTCAAGATACTGAAATTAATATTATCTCATAATATGAACAGACAAAAAATTGAAGTGGCTCACGTGTACTTGAAATAAAATGAGATAAAATTAATATGAGTGGCGAAAAAAAACCCGTTCGGTACCAAAAGATAGTGGTCACTGTAACCCCTCCCTCAAATTTGAATTAGAACATTTATTCTGAGGCGTCACTACGCCTTTTTTTCCCAGTAGGCAAGGGCTTCCTTCTGGGGAGCTTTGGTTCAGACTCAAGAGTACGCTCTAGCCATTCTGGAACAACTTGTGTTCCCTTATCCCAATGTTTCAGCAAACCCCAAAATTGCCAATTCGCATTACTTTTTAGTGGATTTCGAGCGCGTACAGTAATCATAGCACGACCCAAATTACTACTACTATCTCCGGGATTATCGTATAGAATAGTATGATACATCTTTTCGCCGTCTATTACAAAACACTCAGATAATTGAGTCATATGAAAATAATATGAGATGAAGGGGTTGATAAATTCAAGGGGTGCAACGAAATTCAGATGACGATTTCGAAATTCATGCACATAAATCAAATGTATATGCACGCGCTCCCGTACCTCAGGTGCTCCTATAGGATCATTCAGCCATTTCAACGCTGCTTCATCTTTCTCTTCCCTGTCAATGTATCCACCTGAAATCTGCTTGCGACCCTGAATTTTTACAAAAATTCGGGCCTCGTCTGAAAGTGTATATATGGGTGGTGGTCGATTGGCTGGATAAGGTCTTGCTGGACCAAGTGGAGATTGCATTGCATCTAGTTCATTAACAGAAAAAAAACGTTTATCAACTTTTGATGAAAAGAAATATTTCGGGCTTCACTCGTGTAAAAAACTACGAATTGTTTGCCGACGTTTCGTGAACATAGCAGTTCACATCTTCAGGGCTGACCTGAAAAAGCAAATGACATACGACGCAGGACGGCCAACATTTTACGCCAAGCTCAAGTTTCACCCTCACACTTAACAAAACAGGAAAAAACCGCAATTAAAGTACTCAATCAAAATAAAGATATTATAATATTACCCGCAGACAAAGGTAACACAACA
Organism: Belonocnema kinseyi; assembly: GCF_010883055.1. Lineage (NCBI taxonomy): Eukaryota > Metazoa > Arthropoda > Insecta > Hymenoptera > Cynipidae > Belonocnema > Belonocnema kinseyi. Next base: position 102,982,217 of record NC_046665.1, on the reverse strand, counting down.
GTAACGGTGAATAAAGAAGACTATAACAACAAAATCATGGACCTTCTAACTGACGATACATACAAAAAACTTAAAAAGGACCCCACAAAAACAACAGTCGGTAAAACAAAGACTCTTCGCAAAGACTCAAAACTTGACAGCCAAACAATATCTAACCTAATACCTACTAATCTCATCTCTACATAACTTTACGGGCTCTCAAAAATCCACGAAGAAAACATTCCACTTAGACTGATCGTCAGCGCAATAAACTCACCAACTTACAACCTAGCACGTTTTCTCGCTACAAAACTAAATCCTTTTACAGGAAACTCCATCACTCACGTCCAAAACTCATTTGACTTTATTAAAAAGATAAAACAGATTCACATTCAACCCCAAGACATCATAGGGAGTTTCGACATAGTATGTCTTTTTACTAAAGTACCGATCTCGAATACAATTAATATTATTAAATTATTCACAAACTTCCCTTCCAAGCTTGTACCTTTGATAGAACAATATCTCAATAATACGTACTTCTCGTTCAATAACCAATTCTACGAACAAACCTCAGGGGCAGCAATGGGATCCCCAATCTCACCTGTAATAGCCAATGTCTTTATGGAACATCTAGAAACTAAAATCTTTAACCAAGCCAAACTTAAACCAGAAATCTGGTTCTGTTACGTTGATGACACATTTGTCATCTGGCGACATGGACGAGATGAACTAAATAAGTTTCTCGATTTTATCAATCAATTACATTCTAATATCCAATTCACCATGGAAATAGAACAAAACGGAAAATTGCCTTTCTTGGACGTATTAGTTTACAAAAAATCTGATAACACATTAGGACATGAAGTTTACAGAAAACTCACGCATACAAACAGACATTACATGCCTCCTCTCACCATCACCCTTCTCAAAAACAATCGGTTATCAACTCCCTTGTAAACAGAGCTATCTCCATAACGGACAAGGATAACTTACATAAGGAATTACAAAACGTTAAACAAATCCTAATACAGAACGATAACACAAACAAACAAATTGAATAAGCAATAAGAAAACACACTAAAAAAAGCAAGTCAACACAACCTACGAAAGAAAGAGAGAGAAAAATGACCACCACCCTACCCTACATCCAAGGTGTCACAGAACAAATGGGAAGAATTCTCAACAAACACAACATTCAAACCATATTTAAACCATCTGAGAAAATAGGACAACTACTAAATAACCCTAAAGATAAAAAGGCACCCTTCAGTGATCCAGGAGTATATCAAATCCCTTGTGGTTGTGGCAAAGTCTATATTGGAGAAACCGGGAGAGTGGTGAGCCAACGTATGAAGGAACATGAAAGTAAAGTCAGGCTAAAACATTTCACGCAATCAGCACTAGCTGAACATCATATCGAAACAGGACATAACATTTTATTTGATGAAACAACAGTCATTGCAAAAACACACAACAAATTTTCAAAAAAACATAGAGAAGCAATTGAAATCTTAAAACACCGTAATAACATCAATTGGGACAATGGACATAATACCAATCCCATTTTACTTTCCGTTCTCCGGATTTTTTAAAAAAGACTTGATTGTCCAATCAAGTTCGACCAGTCCCCACAGTATACCTAAAAACATCATGACCTGATACCTCAGTTTCAGGTCAGCCCTAAAGATGTGAATTGCAATGTTCACGAAACTTCTACAAACAATTCATAGTTTTTTACATGAGTGAAACCCGAAATATCTCTTTTTATCAAAATGAATCATCGTGAAAGCATAAAATCTGTTTATCAACTTTTGTACACTGGTGGAATATCTGTAAGCAACTTTCATAAAATGGGTCTAAGCGGGTCGGTTTTTTTTAATTTTTGCAAATAAAGGGCAGAAAGAAATTTAAATGAACCATGCATGTATCAAATGCGTAACCTGTTTCTGGCCTTGTATCCTATTATCAAACGCAATAATACATTTAGCTCATAGACAACTATTCCTCATCCTTTAAACTGTGAGCAACCTAATCTTAAAATGTGGCACTAAAGGGTTTCTGTAAACTATGTACAGAGGGATATTTTCCTCAGGATTGATTAGGATTAAATACGATTTATTGGGTTTTATCTCAGTCAGAATTCTTACAGATTCACATCCGATTTCTGACGGGATAATGTTACACATTCTAAAATCCTTTCAAAACATACACAGGAGAGTGTCTCTTTACAAAAATAGGGTAATACAGTAAAAACAAATGTTTTGAAATAAAATTAATGTAACTACCATATTGAATACGGTAATAAATTCATGAGATCTCAAGCGGAAACATACATGGAGTTTTCAAAAAACGAGATTAATTTTCTCTCCTGAAAGACGAATTTTGTAACAAAAATACATGAATTTATACAAAATAGTTTTATTTTTTACTTATAAAAGATAAGTTTTTGCGCGGGATTTCTGAAAATAAAACCAAGAATCTAGCGACCAAATTTGTGAAACCACCATAGAATCTTCCTATTGAATTTTTAAACAGACATACATTTTCCTAAATAAGACAAAAAAGAAAATATCTTTTTTTGGACAGAAATAAAAAAGAAGAAACAAAAATCTGTAGGCAGCCAACCAAATCCCCCTTTTCCTCTTTTTTTTATTTCTTTAGTCTTTTTATGTTATTATTATCAAATAAAAATGGAAAATAAAACATTTAAAAACAATAATCAGCATAACGATCACCAAAATATAAGAAGAGGCTCGAATAGCGACGAAACTACCATGCTCTCTTCTTGACCCGAAATAGCATCGTGGTTTTGTCTCTGTTATCGTCTGCTCCCATACTTTTTATTTTATTTATTTATTTTTGCATTTAACAAGGGTGCTGTATGAGTGGTGAAACGTTAATGATTTTTTTATTGTGATTTAAAAATAATGAAACAAAGACAAAAGAAGAAAGGAACAAGAGAGAGGGTATGGTTGGTTCCCTTCTCATTTTTCTTTCCTTTTTTTATTTTAAAGAGTTGTCTTTGACTGATGTTTTTATGAAGAAAAAGTGCATAAAATAAATCATTTTTAGAAAAAAATGTATTTCAAGAGTGAGTTTATTAGGCCTAACAAACCTTGAATCTATATCATTATCAATAATCTCGGAAAAATTTCACAAAAATAACTTTCTTTTTGAGCGTTTCAAAGTAGAATACTGCCTTAAACCATAAATATGGTTTAGTTTTCGACCAAATTGCTGAATTTCCAACTGAACCAGATTAATTTAAACACAAAAAAATTACATTTTGCAACAAAAAAACGAATGAATTTTCAACCAAGGGGATTGATTTTCGACCTAAAAAGATGGGCTTTTAACCAAATACATCAATTTTTAATCAGAAGAGATCGATTTTCAATAACAAATATTAATTTTAACCAAAAATAATCTAATTAGATTTTCAGTAAAAACAACAAATTTTTCATTAAAAAAAAGGAATTTTCAACAAAATAATTACATTTTTAACAAAGGCAATAAATTTTCAAGTCAAGTGATGAATCGAAAAAAAATATTTTAACAAAAGACTTTAACGTAAAGGAAGGTTTTTTCAACTCATGAGATTAAAAAAAATAGGAAGAAAAATGTTATATTGAAAACAATAAATATTTTTAAATAAGCATTAGAATGTTTTTAATCACAAAATGAAGTTTATTATCTCTATTTCATCTCGTAAATCGAGGGTGCTCTAAAGCTTCGCCTTAGTAGAAATAAAACAAATTATTTAAATTAAACCTTCAAAAATAAAATAAAATGTTGTGCACTACAATGACAAAACAAGGACAAATGCATTTAATTAAATAAATCTAAACAAATTATATTAAAATAAATTTAAAATCTGGTTTTTATAAAGTGGATTTCAATAACAAAGTTCTTACATTATGTAAGCTCATAGAAGTGATAGGATATCTTTCTAGTGCGGTGCAAGAATTCAATTTTTTGTGAATCAGGAATAATTTTCAGGGAATTTTCTTTTTAAAAAAATAATGTTCACCTAATGACTTTTAACGTAGACTCTTCCTATACCCTTTTATTGTGTCCACAAAATGTCCCAAGAAACTGAAAATATCAGTTTTCTATCAAATTTATACTGAAGACAGTATTTTTTTGGAATTTAATCAACATACATATTTTTAAATTGATAATTGAAATGTTGCCAAGTATTTTTAAAATAATATTAAATTGCTTGAACAATTATTATATGTTCAAGCAATTTTTCTCCCGTAAGTATTAGGCCTAACAAACCTTGAATCTATATCATTATCAATAATCTCGGAAAAATTTCACAAAAATAACTTTCTTTTTGAGCGTTTCGAAGTAGAATACTGCCTTAAACCACAAATATGGTTTAGTTTTCGACCAAATTGCTGAATTTCCAACTGAACCAGATTAATTTAAACACAAAAAAATTACATTTTGCAACAAAAAAACGAATGAATTTTCAACCAAGGGGATTGATTTTCGACCTAAAAAGATGGGCTTTTAACCAAATACATCAATTTTTAATTAGAAGAGATCGATTTTCAATAACAAATATTAATTTTAACCAAAAATAATCTAATTAAATTTTCAGTAAAAACAACAAATTTTTCATTAAAAAAAAGGAATTTTCAACAAAATAATTACATTTTTAACAAAGGCGATAAAAAATAAAATAAATAAAAATAAA
>NC_046665.1:102947713-102977430 GCF_010883055.1 Belonocnema kinseyi | reverse complement strand
TTTATTTTATATAAATAATATAAAATAAAAATAAATAAAAATAAAATAAAAAAAAATAGGAAGAAAAATGTTATATTGAAAACGATAAATATTTTTAAATAAGCATTAGAATGTTTTTAATCACAAAATGAAGTTTATTATCTCTATTTCTTCTCGTAAATCGAGAGTGCTCTAAAGCTTCGCCTTAGTAGAAATAAAACAAATTATTTAAATTAAACCTTCAAAAATAAAATAAAATGTTGTGCACTACAATGTCAAAACAAGGACAAATGCATTTAATTAGATAAATCTAAACAAATTATATTCAAATAAATTTAAAAACTGGTTTTTATAAAGTGGATTTCAATAACAAAGTTCTTACATTATGTAAGCTCATAGAAGTGATAGGATATCTTTCTAGTGCGGTGCAAGAATTCAATTTTTTGTGAATCAGGAATAATTTTCAGGGAATTTTCTTTTTAAAAAAATAATGTTCACCTAATGAGTTTTAACGTAGACTCTTCCTGTACCCTTTTATTATGTCTACAAGGTGTCCCAAGAAACTGAAAATATCAGTTTTCTATCAAATTTATACTGAAGACAGTATTTTTTTGGAATTTAATCAACATACATATTTTTAAATTGATAATTGAAATGTTGCCAAGTATTTTCAAAATAATATTAAATTGCTTGAACAATTATTATATGTTCCAGCAATTCTTCTCCCGTAAGTATTAGGCCTAACAAACCTTGAATCTATATCATTATCAATAATCTCGGAAAAATTTCACAAAAATAACTTTCTTTTTGAGCGTTTCGAAGTAGAATACTGCCTTAAACCACAAATATGGTTTAGTTTTCGACCAAATTGCTGAATTTCCAACTGAACCAGATTAATTTAAACACAAAAAAATTACATTTTGCAACAAAAAAACGAATGAATTTTCAACCAAGGGGATTGATTTTAGACCTAAAAAGATGGGCTTTTAACCAAATACATCAATTTTTAATTAGAAGAGATCGTTTTTCAATAACAAATATTAATTTTAACCAAAAATAATCTAATTAAATTTTCAGTAAAAACAACAAATTTTTCATTAAAAAAAAAAGGAATTTTCAACAAAATAATTACATTTTTAACAAAGGCGATAAATTTTCAAGTCAAGTGATGAATCGAAAAAAAATATTTCAACAAAAGACTTTAACGTAAAGGAAGATTTTTTCAACTCATGAGATTAAAAAAAATAGGAAGAAAAATGTTATATTGAAAACAATAAATATTTTTAAATAAGCATTAGAATGTTTTTAATCACAAAATGAAGTTTATTATCTTTATTTCTTCTCGTAAATCGAAAGTGCTCTAAAGCTTCGCCTTAGTAGAAATAAAACAAATTATTTAAATTAAACCTTAAAAAATAAAATAAGATGTTGTGCACTACAATGACAAAACAAGGACAAATGCATTTAATTAAATAAATCTAAACAAATTATATTCAAATAAATTTAAAATCTGCTCTTTATAAAGCGGATTTCAATAACAAAGTTCTTACATTATGTAAGCTCATAGAAGTGATAGGATATCTTGCTAGTGCGGTGCAAGAATTCAATTTTTTGTGAATCAGGAATAATTTTCAGGGAATTTTCTTTTTAAAAAAATAATGTTCACCTAATGACTTTTAACGTAGACTCTTCCTGTACCCTTTTATTGTGTCCATAAAATTTCCCAAGAAACTGAAAATATCAGTTTTCTATCAAATTTATACTGAAGACAGTATTTTTTTGGAATTTAATCAACATACATATTTTTAAATTGATAATTGAAATATTGCCAAGTATTTTCAAAATAATATTAAATTGCTTGAAAAATTATTATATTTTCAAGCAATTTTTCTCCCGTAAGTCTTAAAACGTTGCTATTTTTCGAAATAAATAATATAAAGTTAATGAATTTCAGGTTAAGTAAATCTTTTTTACTATATTTGGTAATTAGTTTGAAAAAATTTATTTGTTTAAACCGTTTTTCTCCTTAAAATCTTAACATTATAGTATTTTCTAGAATTAAGGACATAATTAATGGATGTTGAGAATTACATATTGGTCAAGATTTTTCGCAATTATTTCAAAAATTAATAATCACTTACTCGCGCCTTTTTATAGGCAAGGTAAAGAAAAGTCTAGTTTTTTCCAATATTTTACACTACACTGCTTATTATTCAATTATATTTAATTCAAAGATTCCGATAATCTACAGGGGCGGTTTTAAGGAAAAAGGACTATACATTACTTATTGCATTTAAATTTAAATTTTTGAACAAATTAATATTTTGCTTCATTAATACAAAATTTTGTTTACCTTTTCTGGAAAAAGTGTCAAGTCAATGATTATTAAATGATTGAATAATTGCCAAGTATACTAAACGAAAAATTAATACTCTGAAAATTCGTTAATTCTGTCACTAATTGTAGAAAAGAACAAAGTTTTAGTATTTAGAGCAAACAAATCGTTCAGATAGATTTAAATTGTTTATGAAAATAAAAATTATTTGAAAAATTGCTAAGTATCCTGACGAAGAAAATATTGTTTTTAACATTCATTGATTGTGTCATTAATCCTATTTACATGCTTCGAAATATTGCCCTTTTTGTTTCATCACAGGTGCAAAAGCAACATAATCACGTTCGTTTATAAGGAAGATAGGTAAAATAAATAAATCGTGTAAATAATTGTAATATTTACTTTTGATCGAAGTTTTCTAATATTTACAATAATCGGAAAATTGTCTTCTCAGCATTCAAATATACTTGGAATTGTTACAGAATCGAGTTTTTATCCATCTCTTCTATTTGCTTCTATTTGCCAGGAAATGGTTTTTAAGTCGGGAATTGTTTCGAGAGGGTGCCTAATTTTTTTTTTCAATTGTACCATAAAATTGAATAACATTGAATCTTTATATGTAAAAGTAGCTTTATATTGCTGTTATAAACTATTTTGCTGAAAATTATTTATTTATATTTAAAATGATTTTTTTAACCGTTTTTAACGTTTTTTTTTCGAAATTCGTTTTTTTTGTTTGAAAATTCACCCCTTTTCTTGAAAAATCAATGGAGTATGTGAAATATTTTTTCTTTTTGGACTGGGAAATCGGTTTTAATTGAAAATTCAAATCATGTTAAAAGTCCGTTTCTTTGCCTAAAGTCAACTCTTTTTACTAGAAAATTGAAATCTTTTTTGGTTGAAATTTCAACTTTTTTTTAAGTTCTTAATTTATCTTTTTTTTATAGGAAAATACTATCACTTTTTAAAATTTGAACTCTATCGTTAAAAATTGAGTTTTCTTTTGTTGCCTATTCATGATTTTGGATAAAAGGTCACCTGTGGTTGTAAAGTAAGTTATTTTGTTGAAAATTGTAAAGAATGTGTCGTTCTTTGGGGGCGTGGGCGTTAAAAATTGAATTTTTAAACTTGAAATTTAATATAATTTTGCAACAAAAAAGTTAATTTTCTACAAAGTAGGAAAATCTTATTCCAAATAGTTAAATTTTCATGAAAATAGTGGAAATATAATAAAAATAGTTTAATTTTTATAAAAATAGTTTAACATTTACATATAGAGTTCAATATTCAACTAAGATTAATAATTCTCAGAAAATTTTTTTTCCAGCCCGAAAAGTTCAATTTTTAATAAAAAAGGAAAATTTGGAGCAACATGAAATTCAATATATTTTTCTAATTTGGAGTCTAAAAGATGAGCGCAAAGAGGGTCCCCAAAATCCGCCCTTTTTTGCGCCCAATGCAGTTTTTGAAGTAAAGGATATAAATTGACGCAACACAGTTAAAAATAATCGTCAATGCATGCTGTAACCGGGTTTGTCAATACTATAAGGGGTGAAAAATACGTCATAAACAAGAAAGTATAAAATACTTTTTAGTTATTTTTTTTCTATAAATAAAATCGATTAGTACACGTGTATAATAATTACGTTTATTCTATTTACTACTTAGTATAATTTCAAACCTTAAAAAATTTAAACTACCCGTACCAGGGGGTAGAAATTACTTTAGGTCTAAGAAATCTTAATAGGGGTAGTTTTCGGTTTTCAAGTTAACTAATGACAAACCCACTTACAGCAATCATTGACGATTATTTTGAGCTTTGTTGCGACAATTTACGTTCTTTCATTCAAAACCTACGTTAGACACAAAAAAGGAGCGGATTTTTGGCTTAATTTGGGGTCCCTTTTTTCAATTTGTTTAATTTAAACTGGAAATTCGAATTTTTAACAAGATTGCTAACTTGTTAATCAAAAAGATGAATTTTATCAAACAAGATTAATTTTCTACACAAAAAGATGAATTTTCAAAATAGACATGAATTTTTTACTAAATGGTTTAATATTCAACTTATAAAAGATTAATTTTTGAAAAAAAAAGAAAAGTGAACTGCTCAGATTAAAATGTTAATTTTTAGGCAAAAGAAACGTATTTCGAATGAAAAAAGTCCAATTTATTTTTAACCAAATTTCTGAGCTTCAAGCCAAAAAGATGATATTTTTCGAAAGAATCAAATATTCCAATTACCTTTTTACACAAGAAAAATATTTATGGTCTAATTTTTTTTTAAACAACACTTTTTTCCATGAAAGATATTTCACCTCAAGTGTAGAACTCATCTGATTCGATATTTAATTTGGACTAATTAAAATATATGAATTCTCAACCAAAAATATAATAATAAGCTTTTCAAAAAGAAAAAGTTGAATTAATCCAAAGGGTTAAATTTTCAACAAAATAGTTAAATCCTCAAACAAAACTGAATAATTTTCACAAGGTTTCGATGATTTGCATTTTAACGCTAATTTTTTAAATAAACACAAATTTTTTATCTTAAATTTTGCAGTTTATGATCTAATTGAGACTTTTAAAAATTTAGTTTTATATAAAAAAGATGACCTCTGATTAGTAGCATGGGTAAGCCATTTTTGTTACGGCAGGAGCATTTTTTTTATAAAATCCATTTTCCGCATTTTTCTCGTGAAAAAAGGAATATATAAAATAATTTGAGAATTAAAGTTTGCATTTCTAGAAAAATTCTAAAAATATTCCTGTATCTCTTCTGTGAAATCTTGCATCGTTTAAAACAAAATTCTAAACATGGTTTAGCCTGCATAGAACTGATATGATCTTTTGCTTATATTATTAATAATTCTTTTAAAATATTAGAAAAAATACAAAATTGTGGGCTCCTGCAGAAAACTTTCTGTATTTTTTTTTTGGAAACCTTAATAACTCGAAGAAAAGATTTTCTAGAAAACTCAAAGTTTTTTATAATATATATTTTTATAACATTTTTCACGCTTCTCTTCTTTTTAAATGTAAATTACCAAAAATATTGACTAATTCTTTAGTTATTTTGATGACTAATCAATTAGTAAACATTCTTCAAGTGCGTTTTATTATATTTTATTAAATTTTGTGGTTCTTATGGGAGGGCTCGTATTAGAAGGTTTATTTTATAGCTTCAATAATGTAAGATAAAATAAAATAAAGTTGTAAACAATTTTAAATTTTCCATAAGGACGCAATAGATTGTAAATGCGTGATTTCAGTTAACATAAAGCTTTCCATTTACAAGTTTCGAAAAATTCCCTTTTTTTTGTTTCACCACAGCTGCAAATAACAAACAATCGCTTTCGCTTATAAGAAAGTAAGGTATATTATATTAAATTTATAAATAATTCTAATCAAGCCATTTTATTATAGCCTTCTCGCAGATTGGCAATTATCCTTGAAAGACAAACAGAACCACGAGAACATATTCGACGAATATTAAGTTTTAAGTTGAAATTCTAGAACTTATAATGATTTCAGAACGCAAAATACTGTCAATAGTAGCATCAAGATAATTGTTCCCGGTCTATAAGAGATAGACACTTTTTTAGATAAATGCTAATTCTTAAGAACATTTAAAATTATTTTTAGAAAATTTTGTCAGGTGTGTGCTATTAAATTCCCATATTTTCGGGACAACTGGGCATAGTTTATTTTTTAACGTCAATACAAAAAGTTAAATAGAATAATGTTGTAAATAATTCTAATATTTCTATTAGAACGCAAAAAAATTGTAAAAGGGTGATCTTGGTGAAGATGACACATCATATTTACATATTTTTTCTTATATTTACAAAATTTACAATATTGCCTTCCAATCGTTTTAATAAACTTTAAAATGTTAGACAATCGAAATTTTTCATCCAACTCTTTTATTTGCTATACTTATCGTATTTCTCCTACATTCTATTCATTAAAATATACCGTACATTGTAAGAAATAATTCATTTTATTTTTTAGTTTGAGTGGTATTTGATACTGAGACTTGTAATAAATTTCTTGTGAGTATATTTATATCCAGACATTAGTCAATATCGGCTGAAAATTCAAATTTTTTTTCTGGTTGAAATGTAAACTGCTACATTTTTCATTTAGAATTAATCCTTTTTAAAATAATAATTCAACACTTTGTTAGAGCTTAAACTGTTTTGTTAAAATTTTGTTGTTGTTGAATATTTATCACTTCAATTGAATATTGATCTCTTTGGTTTAAAAGTCACATATTTCGTTGAAAATTACTGTCTTATTTGGTCAATAAATAATTTGTTTTAACTGATAATTTTACTATTCCTGCGGAAAGCTTAACTATATTGTTAAGAATTTTTAAAAATAAAAATTAATTTTTTAAGTTTGAAAATGTAATATAATTTTTCAACAAAAAGTTATCTTTATGTAGGATAGTTAAATCTTATTCCAAATGTTGCATTTTCATAAAAAGAGCTTAATTTTCACAAAAAAGTTAAATTTTCAAACAAATAGTTCATTTTTATACAAATCGTCAAATTATTATGAAAAAGTTTAACTTTTGCTCATATAGTTAAATATGTAACCAAGAGTATCAATTTTTATCGATAACGTAATTTTTCAACCCGAAGAGTTGAATTTTTAATCCTAAAAGATAAATTTGAACAAAATGAATTTTAAAAAATTGTTTTAATTCGATACCAAACAGATGGAAACCGATTTCCTACTATTTAAATTTTCAGATAAAAAGATTAATTTTTTAATCAAAAGAACGAACTTTAGATAAAAAAAGTTAAATCTCCAACGAAAGAGGTTAATCAATCATGAAAATATTTTAACAGACTAGTTACATTTTTGATTAAGAAAAATAATCCATTTTTAAACCAATACGTAAATTTTCAAATAAGGAGATGGATTTTTCCATCAAGAATATTAATATTGAAAAGTAATTATATTTAACTATCATTTTAATACCAAACACTAAAACGTTTAATAAAATGGGTTATTTTTTACTAAATAAATCATTTTTCTCTTGAACAGTTAAATTTTGATAAATAATTTTTATAAAGTATTAATTAATGGAATTCGTACATGCTTTTTCAAGAAAAAACTATTTTTTCCTGATAAATTATACAGGTTATAATTTATTTCACATATAGCAATAAAACATTTTTAAGAACCTTTGAAATTTTACAGAGTCGCGTTTTGTTAAATTAAATTCTTCTATTTGCCATGTCTTGTATTTTTTTCACATTCTTTTGAATAAAGTTTACCCTATATAGCGTAAGATAATTCATGTATTTTCCGAGATATATTCACTAAGCAAATGTTTCGATTTTCTCTTGATTTTATTTGTTTTTAATATTTTTGGGAACACTTTTATAGATTTTTTATTGAGTTAAACACATTTAATAAAAACATTTTTTTAAATTGGAAAGCAAAAATCCTTCTGCGTCAGTTTTTAAAGATAATTGAGTTCGAAAATGTCATAGCCGATCTTAATTTTACTGAGTGAAACGTTGTTTAAATCGGATCGTATTTGAAGTGTAAAATAAAAGTATAATTAATGTTAGCTGTAATAATAATATTAATAATAAAAATATTAAGATAATAGATGGTTCCTGAATCTTAATATTACCTATATTAAATTAAACTTACTGGTTAAAACAAAGAAACCGATGCAGATAAGGAAGAAGATGCTGATCGCCATTTCTGCACGATATATGCCCAACAATAGAGAATTTAAAATTATTTTTTAAGGTCTTGCCAATGAACGGTAACTCAAAAATTTTTTGAATGTACTCTGTTATATACTAAGCGGAATGACGAAGCTTCTTTATCTTACATAGTACACATTTTTATATCTGCAAGATTATTTACACATAGAACCTTCAAGATGAGATTCAGTTCATTATTTCCTGAATTTGCCTTCTAAGTTCCTAACTTTCAATAATACTTCAAACAAATTTTTTATGTCTCTTTATGAAACTCTTCTATAGCGCCGATTTGGGGTTGACGGTGGGTGGGACCTAATTCTTTTATAGCCCGCTCCGCTTTTGTTTGTTCACGCCGAAATACTCGACTGAGTGACAACCGCAGACCCGGCGCACGCCGCGCAGCTCCTGTTACACCTACCGGCGGGTCTCACTGCAGTTGAATTTTCAAATATATTTATTATTTAAAAAAGACTTTACTACCATAAAAGATAACTGTTAAACAGAATACTTAATTTTTTAATAAACTATAATTAATTTTTTAACAAAAATGTGTAATTAATATTTAAACCAGAAGGGATGGAATTATTATTTTTTTTAATAATTACCTAAATTTTTGAATCTTTAAGCCGAAAGAATAAATTTTCTCTACAATAATTGAATAGATAACAGTTTTTTACCCAAAAAGGATCCACAGTTTTGTTACTTATAATTTTTAGATATGACGAGTACATTGTCTTCCAATCGTAAAAACATTAATAGTTTATTAAGCTTTTTCTCCTCCTCAACGGTGAAAGAGCCGAGCTAACACGGGCCTTCTGGATCCCTGGGTCGAGGTCTCTCCTGGACCGATCTGTAATTTCTGAAATCGGCATGGGAATAACTTTTGGCCCGCACAGCGACCAAGAAACAGCGCTCCGTTGGTATAGTGGCCTGGGAACGGGTATTCATTGAGTTTCTCGCTCGGTCACATTAAGCGAGTGTAATTAGTCTTACCCTTGCATGCGGGGCTCTGCAAGGGCGACCCTTTTATTTCCCTACCTACTCGTGGGTACCAAAATGAAACACGCAAAATTACCAAAAGATGAAGGAGAAAGGGAGTTGGCGGAGTGGGGAAAGGGGCTCTGTCCTAACGGGTCTAGCATAACCCTTTCATCACAATTTGCCTTTCCGGCTAACCTTACTCAGGCGGTGGCTGTTCCCCCACCTCTTTCGAAAGCTGTGGGTGTGACGGCACCTCTGAGTTAGGCCATGGCAACGGGAGTGGCCAATCAGTCCCCTAATAAGCAGAAACGCATCAGTATTTCCTTGAAAAGGAGACTGAGAAGGCAAGCGAAGTGGGCTAGTAGAGCAGCTGCAGTGCCTGGCACATCGGTGACCACAATGCCGATAACCAGCACAGAGGCCCAAAAGCAAAGAAAGGGCTCAGAGGACTGAACCCCTGACTGTGTTGTTGACATATACGAGATACCCGGACTCGCTGCTCACCACAGAGCAATTAGAGCTCCTCAGGGAGGCTACCTGGAGAGCGCTCAAAGATTGACTCCAGATCAAAGGCCAAAATTTAAGACCCATTCCTGTAGGGGGGGCCTTTGTGTTTGTAGCAGCTGACCCAGTAGCTAAAGCTTGGCTTCACTAGTGTCTGTCCGAGATAAGGCCTTGGGAAGGCACATCTTTTAAGGTGGGTGGGGTTGGGTTGCTCCAGAAGATAGTTAAGCCTACGGCGTGGTTCCCAGGTAAACTGATGGACCCGCGTGTGGTTCAACGTCGGCTGGAGGGATTCAAGCCGTCACTTAAGACAGCGTCATGGAGGATCGTCAGGCACGATAGGCCTGAGGAAGAGGGCACAGCTCAAAAAGTTAAACATCTCCTAGTTGTGAAAATTCCTGAGTTACAGGTCAGGGCCCTGACGGTCCTGAAAAACAGGCCCTTCTACCTTTATGGACAGGTCAATTTGAAAGTCGCCAGTCAGGGGTAGGAGGAGCCTCACGGTGGACAGGAAGATCAGGATCAGACCTAAATGACTGCTCCCGGTCTAACCATTACCCAGATTAACTTGCATCATAGCAAAGGCACCTCTGCATTTTTGCAGAGCAGCATGACTGTGAGGCACACGGGTATATCACTAATACAGGACCTCTAGTTAGTTCGAGATACCATTAGGGGCTTGGGAGGGGGCCTCGTTTTTGTTGGTTGCACAAATTTGAACAAGTAAAGACAAAAATAATAGACTCATGTTAAGGTGATTTTGGATAATGTCGGGTCTAGCTAAACGTTTTGCTGGCTGCACCATGATGTTTTTCGCACAGGGGGTAGTTTGTAGGGGTTGCAGTTTTTTGAACATATTTGAACAAATTAAAATGAAAATAATGCGTCCATATAAAGCTAGTTTTGGATCATTTCAGGACCAGGGAAATGTTTCGCTAGCCCCGTTAGAGTGTTCGCCGCATAGGGGTAAGCTTTTAGGGATTGATTTTTATTGTGCAAATTTAAACAAATTCAAACGAAAATAATGATTCCCCATAAAGTTCATTTTTTATAATGGGCTACTTGAATAATGCGAATGTTCGGTGATGCACAACTTCTAATTTTGGTTAAAGGAATTTGAACAAATTTTTCACTAAATATTTGGCCTAAAAATAGTTAAATTTGCGTGGGTAGTGACGACAGCGAAATGTTTCTAGGCAATTGTGCATTTTGCCTGTCCCATATGCACTGAAACCATGCAACTTGTGTGTAACCTTATTCTATATTTTAATAAATTGCAATCTCATCGTTTTGAACAAAGTAAAAATTTTTCAAGCAATCTGCTTTTTCATTTCTATAGTTTCTTTTAAATTAATATTGATTGCCTTACATAAATTCTTTTTTTTTATCGTTTCTAAACAATGTTTCCTACGTTTTCCTTTTTTTTGAATTGTTCAAAAATCTGAATACTACAAATAGTTATGCATAGCATTTTTAAAGTTTGGTAATGCTCTATTTCTTAATATTTCTATCCAAAAGAGCTGGCTAACGAACTTAACCATCAGTTTTTAACACTAAAATATTGTAGAATATTGACAAAAACGGAAAAGGTCCAACTTTTCACTGTAATAGATTGAGTTTTAACCAATAGTAGAATAGTTACATGTTTAATAAAAAAAGAAAGATTGTTATCAACAACGAACAAATTTTCAACAAAATAGATAAATCTTCAACCAAGGAAATGAATTTCTTAAAAAGTATTTCAAAAAAATTAGTTAAATTTTCAACGGAAAAAACTGAATTCTCAATTGAAAATCGATTAGTAAAATAGTTTAATTTTCTTTTAAAAAATTAATTTTATACCCAAAGAGAAACCAATTTTCAAGAAAAAACGTATATCTTGAACGGAATAATAGAAATTTGAACCAAAAAAAATGAAGTCTGAACCAGAAATATAATAGGAGGTATGATAGTGGATATAATATTAAAAATAATATTAGAAAGAATTTACTTGCAACGAAAAATAGTTTTATTTTTATTTTTTTCTGTTAACCCTTTCCGGCATACATTTTTCAGGAAAATGAGTTTTCATGAAAATTGGTACATAGGGATTTTTGGGGTCGCTGATTACGAATCTGAACGCAGATTTTGAAAATTCTAAATAGCGGGTCCAATCAACGGCTAACATTTGGCATATTTTTTTTTTTTGAAATTGATATACGGGGGTTTTTGGGATCACTGATTACGAATCTAAACTAAGATTTTCAGCATTCAAAATGGCGGGACAAAATTCAAAATATTTCTAAATCGTTTTTTGAAAGTTGGCACAGGCAGGGGGTTGCTGATCTTGAATCTGTATTCAAAATGACAAATATTTAAAACATTAAGGTTTGAAAAAATATAAACCTACTCACCTAAAACATGAATTAGTACCAATTTTCTGAATTTTCAAAATCTAAATTCAGATTTGTGATCAGTGACTCCAAAAATCCTTGTGCACTATTTAAAAAAAAAAATCCAGAAAACTTTATTATTTTGACCGCCATATTGGATCCGTCATTTTGAATTTTCAAAATCTGATTTCAGATCCGTGATCCGTGACCCCGAAAACCTCTGTATACCAATTTTCAGAAAAAAATCCGAAAATATTCCAAGTTTCGGGCGCCATCTTTGATCCACCATTTTAAATTTCCAGAATCTGACTTCATATTCGTGATCACTGACCCCAAAAACCCCTGTACACCAATTTTTAGATAAAATCCAAAAATATTCCCAATTTCGGCAGCCATATTGGATTTGCTATTTTGAATTTTTAAAATCTGAGTCCAAATTCGTATTCAGCGACCCCAAAAACCTCTAAGCACCCATTTTCATAATGATATAATGGAAAATTTTTTCAATCATGAATTTTCTAAACAAAAAAGGTTTTTTTTTAATTTTTGTTTATAAGTACTAACAAGTTATTTTTAAAATTTAGACGCTTCACACAAAAAATTTCAATTTTCTATCATCCTGCGACCATGAAATTAAAAAAAAAAAACCTGTGTAAAATCCAATAACAACTACTCTGAAATCGCAAAAAATGATGTGGAAAAAGATGAGAATACACCTAATTGAAAAGTGTAACATTTGACAGTATTTCTAATTATTTAGCTTATAGCTCAATAACGAGTAAAATTTATTCTTAAAATTCGTTAATAATAAGTTTAAATTTTACTTTTGAAATGTATTAGAAATTTCTATATAGTTTTTTTTTACAAGTCCGTCTTTTTTATTAAATTGGGAGTATATAATTTTGAAAAATTTTATATTATAATTATTTACAACAAATTATCTAAAAAATCTATAATTTAAAGATTTTCACAATGTCACTGTTTTATTTCCGCTACGGTGTTTGTGAGCAGGTAAGGGATAACTATCAATTTTATTCGATCAACTTATTCAAGTACTTCATATTTATTTTAATTTCAAAAAGAAGTTTACTGCAAAGCGTAAGAGAAAAATTTGGAATTGCACATATTATGACGTGAGCTCCGCCTTTGCAATATATATTCACGAAAAAGGAATAGATTGTTAAAAATATGTTTCATTTTAATTTTTATTAATTATTTAATCAAAATTAAAAAGTTTATTCAAAGTTTAACATTAAAAAAGCTCAAATTTCTAGCACTAATCTGAGAGAACATATAAGACGAAGTAATAATCATTTGTTTAAAAAAATATTTTTTTAATTTGCTTCAATTATATTATTTTCATCTCAGTAAGTGAAAGGTTGACATAAAATTTAATATTTTTGAAAAAAACTGCAACGATCTGGTATCAATACAGATGAAGAGAGCTACGAAAAATAATAATTTGTGTAAACAATTATTTTTGCTCAATTTAATAATTGTTAAATTACTTCAAATAAAAATAGACAATGATTAAAAATAGTTAAAAATGTAAAATTCTACCATTGGACAAAAAAATTTTATGAGCAATAATACTAAAACAATTAGATTTATCAAAATTAATGCACTTTTATCTTACTCTAATTAAAAATTGGACAAAAACTGGCAATTTTTTCAGAGAACCGGGGTTTTTGATTTCTATTCTAAAAGAATATTGGTAAAAACAATAATAAATTATGTAAAAAGTCTACTTAAACATCGAATTATTAATATATAGTATTGTGTTAAGCATTATGAAAATTTTAGATAAAAAAGACCGCAAAAAGTCATAATTGGCGCTGAAACCACACGAAACCCATTTTTTCACGTATAGGGTTTTTTTCGTGATCCAATATAACAGACTTATGAAGGTCGTTTTTTGAAAGTAATTATCTATTTGTATTCTATCAAAATGTAATTTTAAATAATTAATTAATTTTTTTGTAAATTCAAACAAATTTCTTGGCGAAATGCATGAAAATTCGAGAAAAAAATGTCCAATGCCATTTTGGACTATCCAAATATTTAATTAAAATATTTACAAGATGTACATTAAAATATTTTTAAAACTATTTTGATGAAAATGTCTTTTATTTTCTTGCATGCTTTCTACGTGATTATGGGTTTTGAAATATCTCTTTATGTGTGTTATATGTAAGCCACATTGCAATAATTACATTCAATCATTCGTAGACTAAAAAAATCAATTTTTAACTTCGGGCTTCATGTAAAAATTCCTTGTCACCGCTACGGATGAAATATCTTTTCTTGCTGAAATTTCTACACTGAGAATAAGCAATGAATTTTCTGCCTAAAAAAATCAATATTCAACACGAAATATGTATTTTTCAACCAAAAAAAGAATTTTTTAATAAAATAATTAAAATTTCAAGAACACTGTTAAATTTTTGGCCAACCTAGTTTAATTTTTCAGCCATTTTAATCGAAAAGATAAAAGTAGGCCTTCAGAAATAATGTCACCTTCGTTTTCTAGAAATATGATGTTGTTTTCAAAACTGCGGTATTTGTTAACGAAAATGTGTTATTGTCGAAACTGAATCACCTTGCTTCAAGAGGACATTTAACAAACGGTTTCCGGTTCAAACAAAATATGAATTAATACACTGAATGAAAAATATTTTCATTAAATTGTGTAATTCGACAATTTACTCGTGTACAAATTTTAAATTATTTTGGTTTATCCAAAATTCTAAACATTTTTTAAAACAATTCGAATTCTCCAATAAATTCCACAAAAACCACTCAATCAGAAAATATTTATCCCGGATATATTTTTAAGAATTTAAATAAAATTTCAAAAATTAATTTGACAGAAAAATTGTGTGATATCTTTCTATAAATCTGAAAAAAATTCTTTTGAATCGCTTTAAAATTCTTAAAAAACTTCTGCATTTTAATTTTCAAAATTATCAATAATCGATATTTTGTATTAAATTTGTTGAAATCTTTTAAAATTTTAAATTGTTTCAGCAAAGTTTTTAGAACTTCTATATGTATTTTTAATATGGTTGAATTTTTTTCAAACGTTTTCTAAAATCTTCCTTAGATTTAAAAAAAAAACCCTATAAATCTTTCTGATTCATTTTTGCAAATTCAACAAATCTTTTGGAATTTTTTAACATCTATTGAACTTTTAACTTCAAATTAATATTTTAATAAATTATTTAAAAATATTCCTAGAAATCTATTTAAAAAATGGTCGCGTTCATTAACTCTTTCAAAATTCATAACAAAAATACGAATTTTTAAGAAAATAGGTGAATCCTCAACTAGAAATATTAATTTTCAAACGTGTGTTCATAAAAATGTTAATTTTGTTTAATTCAAGCTATGAATTTTTAACAAAAGAATTATGTTTTCAACTAAAAAGATGAATTTTGAACTTGATCTATGAATCTTAGAGCAAAAAAAGTAATAAGAAAAAAAATGCAACCAAACAGAAATTAATTTGATATCATTTATAATAAAGTTACTGCACCTTACCATATAAGACCGATCAATTTCCAAAAATTAGTCAAACTTCCGAAATATCAAAAAATTTCTAAAATTATCAATAATTCCGAAAAATTCTAAAAGAATCAGAAATGTTAAATATTACTGAAAATTTCTGAAATTCCCAATAATTTCAAAAATTTCAAAAATTAAAGTTTGAGTGGGTTACGAAAAATATCGTACGTAACAAAGGGTAGAAATTGGCTTTCGCACAGAATTTTATCATTTGAACATTTTTCTCTATTAAAACGGCGTATTTTCAACAAAAATGAAGGTTGAAGAATAAGCCTGATTTCCTAATTTTTAACTAAATAGTTGGATTTTTGACTAGAATTCTAAGATTATTATTAAAAAAAGAATTTTAATGACACGTATAGAATTTCAGCCCTTTTCGACGGCCACGAAGCGGGGTTAAGGCTCTAACTTTTACTCCCTGGGGAGTAACTTTATATCGTTAGCGGTAATTTATGGAAAGTCACCACATTTAATTGATTAAATTATTGTAAATTACCAACAATGTCTGGAAATTTCTGAAAATTGCCGGAAATTTGTAGAAATTTTTAAATTAAATTTTAAGTAATTCAACCTAATTTACGATAAATTACAAAACATTTGTAAGTTTCCGAAAATGTATGGAAATGTTTATAATTAAATTTTTGCTTGCTTATGGTAATTCACCATCGACCATTGTACCACACTAATTTGACGTAATTTACCACTCGCACGTGTAAAATTCAATTTTCGCCTGTGCTCAACTGTACCACTGACTGCATCGTGCTTAATGTTACTTTTTGAGATACGAGCATCCTTCTAAACATGAGTCCTGCTGGATCATTTGATCACCTCATTTTTACATTCATGTTATAGAAGGTATTAGATTTGTGTAAAATTTGACCCCCCCCCTAGTTTTTTTCAAATTTCCACGTTTTTAAACCCCGTGAGTGCGAAAAAACAAGATTTACGAATGTGTCTGTCTGTATCTCTGTGAACACGATAACTTTTGAAAACATCAATCTATTAGATTTGCCTTTGCTGCACTCCTTAAGTGTCCTAAACTAAAGTTCATGTTCCTTAGCCATCCATTTTGAATGAAAATTTAAAAAGTGGACACATTTTGAATATTTTTAAGACCATTTTTTTCAAATTCAAAAATTTTCTGTACGGTTATTTATTATTACACCATTAAGCCATTTCCCTTTCAGGGTAGGCGTGACTCACTCGGTGGGGGGAAAGGAATAATGTGTGGAAGGGATAGCGAATTTTGAGATTGATCCAGAATTGATTTCAAATCATAGATTTTTAAATTATTTATGTCTTACGGTCCAATCGTAAATCAAAAATAAATTATGAGTCAAAAAAACATGTTCTTCGAAACTCAGATATTTATTTAATAGAAAAAACTCCTTTTAATCTTCTTTACATTTCGGTACACATGCGTACCTATTTCAAAGGTTCTTAACCTTAGTTGATGATGGTTCAAAATAGTCAAACAGATTAAGTTTCAGTAAAAAAAAACAAATAAAAAACATTTAAATCAATTGTTGAAAAAAAAATTAATTTAAATTTAGTCATTTAGAAGTCTCAAAAATACTGAGACTTCAATCGATTAGACTACATTTCTTAAAAATATAGTGCGAGAAAACCAACTATCACCTTTATGCAATAAGTTTATTTTCTGAGTCGAAATCATGTCAAAGTTAAGTAGCAAATCGTCATATGGTGGAGATTGCAGTTATAACGTCAGTCCCGCCAAAACTTAAGTTAATAAGGCAGGTTTAAAATTGATTTTTTTATCATAAAATCATAACAAATTGATATGAATTACTTATTTTTAAGTACGTTTCTGTATTTCCGAGTGACTGCATAACGAAACACAATCTTAAGAAAGTGCATATATTAAAAATTCAAAATTTTCTATTTGGCTTTTTCCCCAAACCGGAGATACATGACCGGCCTCTTTTAGAGTTATTACGAAACTCATAGTTAAGAATATAAACTCATAGTTTTCAAAAATTTAACCAAATTACCCTGATGACTTTTTCCATACAAATTTTATGTTTTTAAAGCTATTTTTTCATGAATAAAACCCAAAATAATAATTTCAAAAAATTATTCATGAAAAATAAATCATTTTTACATTCTCATCAGAGAAGGTATTAGATTCCTGTAAAATTTGACCCCCCCCCCCACTTTTTGTCAAAAGGTCCACGTTTTGAAGCCCCCTGAATTCGAATAACAGGTTTTTACAAATGCGTCTGCCTGTATGTCTGTGAGTATTTTTCAAAAATGTTGAGTCCACATTTTTTCATCATTAAAAAATTTTCTGTACGCTTGTTCATAGTACCTACCTGAAAATAAAAATATTCATTTTCAATAGCCCTACAAGATTATCATAACAACTTTTTGAATTTTTTCAAAAAATTTAAATTTTGACCGCACAAATAATAATCAAAAATCAAGAATTGCTTTGTGAAATTGATATTTTTTCTATTCTTGAATTTTTGTCTATGCTATCCTATATTTCTTATGCACTATGTTTTGCAAATCCTTGATGCTGCTGACAGATTTTTTACTTGTTTTACTACTGTATGTAGGTTTCACGCTGTAAAAAACCACACCATTTACCCTTCCCAGGCACCAAAATATATTAAAAATATCACTCAGATTTCACTGTATTTAATTAATAAATTCATGCCAAAATGGCTAAAAATGAATCAGAAAGAATTGAAGACAATTATAGCAATAACCCATGACAGTTTAAACAACTGCAAGTTTTAAGCTAAACTTTTCCTAAGCTCAACAAAATAAAAAAAAACTTGGCCGTCTCAAAATGATTTTCTAATGTTAACCTCCAATTCCTCTTTCTTTCATTTTTTTTCGTTTTTCTGATGCTTCTTTGTGTAAACATGTTTTGAAAAAAGGAGCTAATGAGGCAATCTCCAATTGCTCTTTTTTCTTTCTGTTCATTTAATTGTTATTTATTTTTGTTTGTTTTCCTTTTCCTGTTTTTTTATAATCATGTAACTTATTTGATTGATTTAGGGGTACAATAGTAATTATAAAGTATACACCTATCAATGTGTGATGATGTTTTACGTAACGTTATTAATAACAATGTCCTTGGCTTATTATTGAAATAAAATGATTACATTATGAATGCCAGTAAATCTAGCTTTGGAAAGAATTTGTGCAGATAGAAGTTTTAGTTTTGTTATACTATTAATCCCAAAATTATTCCTCTATATCTTCCTGTTCACTAGAGAGGTGATTATTTCCCTTTACACTTTTTATTAAAGAATTCCATAAAATTTCTCCTGGAATATCAATATGCGCATGCATTTTCCCACGTATATAGTTTCATTAATATTCTTGTTTTGTCATTTAAACAGATTACAAGATTATCTTCCTTTTAATTATGGATGTTATTTTCGTCCGAAAAATAGTAAATATTTTTTAATATTGTAAGAATTTTCTTTCCTGGTAGATGCTCTGCTAATGAAACTCTTGGTTCACAGTCACTAATTTCAATGAGTAAGTTTCCGCGATTAGTCTCGTTTACTACAAATTTCACATAAAATAGTTTATCATGAGGGGATTCCTCTATTCTGTATACGTTAAACATGTGTGTTGGAAAAATCTTGTTGAGTTACCAATTCTTCTAAGTCAACATAATTCGTCGCTGTAAAGTTATACTACGTCTTGTCCACGTTTTGAAACTTTTGAACTATCATTATTTATAGGGTCAGCAAGATTTAAAATTTGTTTTGAATCAATTTTTCTCTGAAATTTATTGCATTAGCTGTTACAATTATCAATTAAAATAGTGACCTTCATTAAAAGTGCGAATTATATCACGCTCTGTCCTTATTTGCATTGCTATTAGTAAAAAAAGGACAACTTCGTAGTTCATATTTTATATGGATAACTTAAATTGAATTTGAAAAATAATAAGGTTCAAAAAATATTTAATCTTAAAATTAATGAAAGGAATATTAGTCAAAATTCAATAATTTGCGAAATACACGACTAATTTCTATATTTCACACAACAAAAGAATGTATGCTATCATTTTGTTCAATATTTCACTTAAGACTTTCATTATGAATAGTTCATTTATTAATATTTTGACGACATGGCGTAGAATAATTATGAGCTAAAATACATCCATAATATTATTAAAATTGGTACAAATCCATTCCTAATCATGCATAATTTTGACCAATAAACTTATTTTGACGTTTAGAAATGTTTCTGTAGAGTATATTATTGTTAAACTTTGAACCTCATTTTTTCAGTTTGACAGTTGAGAGATATGGCGTACTATATCTTTAGGGCGACAAATTGAATAAGCCATCCGTTAAAAGGAAATGCTGTATTATTTATTTCAAATGTACGATTTTTAAATTATTAAAATGTTTCTGAAAACGTTTACGTGTGTAGTCTCTAAAATAGGACTTTGTAGCTGCATGGATCGATGTACTATAAGAAAATATGGCGAAGGGTGTCAACCTGTTTCAGTCTCCATGAGAGTCAACGTAGGATCGGAACTAGACCAAGACTTCTTGACTTCTTCTTAAGGATCCATTTGATTGCGGCCTATACCCTGAAGTTGTTATCTGAGTAATTACGAGTATTTTAGATCATTTTTTAAAAAGTTATCCCATAAACGCACTACATCAGTCGGTTAATATAACTTTAGGTACACCGTATAGTGAAATTAAATTCTTGGCTAGATCATGTGCTATTGTTTTTGCTATAATATCTGGTATAGACACCGCATTGGAATATTTTGATAAATTATTTTGCACAGTAAGGATGGGTCAATTTTCATCGGGAGCTGTCGGTAGTGGTCCTGCTGTGTCGACATATACTTCATTAAAAGTTTCTATAGGCGTATTTGTTATAATTATTTGTTCTATAGTTCTTGCTCGAACTATTTTTCGTTCTTGAGAAATACTACATTTTCGCACAAAATAACTAAATTGCTTCTTCATTGCTCTCCATATAAATTTGTCCCGTATTCATTAATAGGTTTTATTAACTCCTTTGCGTCCTCCTATTTTGCTTTTGCGGTTTTCTATTATAATCTGACGGCGATCTTTTTCAGGGGGCACTTGTACATTTCCATAGCCTATTACGACTTCGATATCACTATCTTTGATCATTTCTTTAATAATATCGAAAAAGGTGGGTTTTGGATATTCATCAGTTAGATGACTATGAATTGAGATCCTGAATAAGTTCACGTTCTTTTTCTTTTGAGCCAAATGTAGTTAATGTAATCCCATTCTTAAATTCTCCTTATTTAATGGGTCTAAATGGTTTGCTTTTATAATCTTCATTTAACTTCTGTACCGCCCGCGTGGATTTATTAGAACTTCCATTACTTTGTGATATTTTTCTTTCTCTCGCATGTATGTCAAATCTTCTCTACAACTTTGTATTCGGGATGGTGCATTGTCATCGAATCGCATACTAGTGATTGAGACGCTGTTGCGATCAGTCTCTGGTTGTACTATCACCGGCTAAGTCTGCATTCTAATTTGCGAGTAGATCAACAAAATGTTCCTAGCATATCAGGAGGGGTAAGAGTTTCCGAATAAGGCGCAAAAGTTATGTTTTCACGTTACTTAGCTTGTATGGAAAAAGTTCTTGTGCTGATTCTTTTTCTTCATTAGTGGTTTTATTTCCAACTTTACGACTTTCGTACGAGTTTTACTCATTTTCAGCCCAATTTATTACTGAATTTATTCTTTTCCCAAATTCTGATTCGCTAGTTGGTTCCAGCCCTTCGATCTCGCGAAGAGCTTCTGGGTCATTTTATCTTTCTGATAAGGTTTAGTCTTTTCCGTACTTCCACTGGGTTTTTCTTCTTCTACAAATGCACAGTCCTTACTATCTTTTTGCGGAGGACTCATTGTTATATGGCTCTTATTTCTTCATTCTCTATCGGTTCTTTAGAAACTAGATTTTCTTGAGCAACTTCATCTTCAAATAATTTCCAAAAATGTTCTGCAATTTTAGGCAGAGCACTTTTTGACAATTTGTTGGATGTAGGAGCTATCCTTCGAATCGTAGAAGCAATCGTTTCAGATCCTTTTTTCTCTTCGTGGGAGCAATCGTCTGCTTATGCAACTTTAGTTCGCGCCGCTAGCAGGTTTGTACGTAGTATCAGTTTGTATATTGTCATCGCGGAGCTTCAAAGTGGTCTTTTGTAGACCTTGTCGCAGATTTCTGAGGAACATTCCATAACGGGATTTATAGAAAGTGCGTCCGAATTTTCATTCAATTTCCTAGGTTCGTACTTGAAATTGTGTTCGTAACCCCTACTTTCAAACTTCAAGGAATTAATTTTGTGCCTGGATCATTAAATAAATTAATTCATTCTAGGCGTTTGAGGTCACTAATTAGAATGAAATAATTTCCATAGATGTAAGGTCGATACTGTTGCACTACATATAAAACTGCAAGACATTCTTCTTCTCCTGTTGAATAATTGCATTCGGCGCTGCTTAGCACATGGGAAATGTAGGATATGGGAAGGTCTTGTCCTTCCTTTTCTTGGCTTGATACAGCGCCAACTGCAAAACCTGAACGATTTATGGTTATAGTGAACGGCTTTTGGAAGTCCAGGTATTGCAATATGGGACTTTCGCACAATGCTGCCTCATATCTTAAAAACTTTCTTCTTTCGGTCCCCAAATAAAAGGCATGCCTTTCTTCAAGAGATTTGTTAAAGACTTCGTTTTTGCTGCAAGATCTTTAATAAATCTTCTATAATAATTGGTTAGACCTAAAAACTGTTATATATTTTTTGAATTTTTGGGCGTGGAAATTTTGGTATAGGCTCAATTTTCCTTGGATCAGGTTTCACACCTTCGACGTTGATTCTGTGACGTAATTAGGCGATTTCTTTAAATAAAAATGCACTTTTTCAGACTGGATCAACAGATTTGCTTCTTTCAATCTTTTCAGGACGCGTTTTACCTATTTCCCGTATTCTCCAAAAATTTTTAAGTAGATTACTATGTCGCTGAGTTAGATTATTAGTTCTTCTCCTTGTAGTCCCAAAAGTACTTAATTCATTAATTGTTGAAAGGTCGCGGGTCCTTCTTGTGGATGGAAGTCAAAATCTCAGTCAATTACTGGTCAATTTATTGAAATTATGTCTGAGAGATTCTCAGTACATATTTGGTAGACGCTTCGACTGTACGTCGACAATCCTTATCATTATAAAACATTTCTTGCTACGAAATTTTGCACCTGTTTGTTGAATTTAATTTGTTGGTTACTGAAATGACTTCGTCAGCTGGACGGACTTGAATAAAGTTTGAGATTATTTTTGTTATTGAGAAACACACACTTATCACATGCCGTCCAGCAGACGGAGTTTTTTGTACGGCATCTGATAAGTGTGTGTTTTTCAATTGTAACAATAATCTCAGTCTTTAGTAATTGACTGAGATTTTGACTTCTATCTACAAGAATATTATTCTACCCTGGTTAAAAACTTAACATCCTATATATCCCCAATAATCTTCTCATGCAGTAGTCTGAAATCAATTACTACTTGATATTTTCTTTTTCCTGTCCAGGTCATCTTGTTCGAATAGTTACTACGGGCAAACTGTAGGGTGATTGTAAGGGTCCGATTGCACCTTCTGTTAACATTCTTTCTATTCCTATTTATGCTTCTTCTTGAGAGAGAGAAAATCGATAAGGACGTACGGTAATAAAAAAAACCTCGGGTTATTCTTTGATTATTTCCGTCACAACATCTAATTCTGCTGGATTTAGGTGTACAATTCATCATTTGCAAGTTAAGAATATTTTAATGAAACGAGTTCCTTTTGATCTATTCAGACTTCCAAATCTTCTTCGGTAGTGCTGATTGCATATGTGTGACATTCCACGTTGGAATTTAAAACCACTGCCTTTAACATCAACAGACCCTCTGCTGATTTAATTTCTGCTCATCAAACTTATGCTTTATAATTAATTACAAATAGATCAGGCTGATACAAATTTAGCTGTGACAGCCGCGAATCTAATTAATAATGCTGTCTGTTTTTCATTTGATTAAAATCGTTATCGATTGAATGGTATTGAGATTGCTTAATTATGGTGAGGATGCAGGTTCGCTTTTTATCGATCTAAGTGCTCGAATAACAAATTAAGATAGATACTTTGGTGTGAGTATCCTACTCTGTATGATCTTCGGATTCATTGAAGATTTTTGAGAGATTAATATCTGGAAGTTAGAGAGCATCTTTTCACAATTTTAAATTAATATTTTTAAAAAAAATTGATTATAGACCATGTAGACAAAAAAATTAACATCATAAGTATAATATAATATATATTTGTTTAAATTTAAAAGAAGGCATAGTCGTCGAATTATTTGAAATTACAATAAAAAACCAACTTGTAGGTGAAAATAGTAGACTTATTTTTTTATTTAAATGAGAGCTACGAACATGCACATCTCATGTCAGGTCTTCATAATATTTCCAACAAAAGAGATTTAACCGAGTAAATAAATTTTTGACCACACAATATGAGTTTTTAATAAAATGCTAGCATTTTAAAGAAAGTAATTAAATTTTAGGGTAATGAATTGTGAATAACTATTTTCTAGACATATAGGCAGCGTACAAGATTGTAAATAATTAGCATTTTCAACCCTAACTGTTTAAAGAAAGTTTTAAAATTATATTTTTCTCTAAAAAGATATAATCACTGTGCAAAAGGAGACGATCTTATTTCAGAAAAATATAATTTAAAAATTTTCGAAATTTATTTTCCATCTAGTTAGAAATGACTTTAAGTATTTTTTGTTATTTAAAGGGTTAACTTGTTCTATATATATTCGATTTATATTTTTAGAGGTCGTGTAATGACGTCTACACTGTTTGATAGTACCTACTCCTGATAAAAATACAGATTTCTTTTAAATAAATTTTTTTCATCTTGGCCATTTTTTAAGAAATAGATTGCAATTCTTTAATTTATTATAAGCTTGGTATTCAATAGTGGCTCTGTCCTATCGATCAATAAGAATTAGTTCTTTTTTGAACAAACTTCACTAATGAATCTACTTTTCTGCTATTTCTAAATGTAAAAAATTAGGGTTTTCAACGTAAAAAACTGATGAGAATTAAGGTTCAAACTTTTTTATAGAAATCTCGATAAAAATCTGTGATTATTATTATGCTAATTAGTAAATTTATTTTAGATATGACGAAAAGCACAAAAATGAGTTTTTAAAATTAGTCATGCCAATGAAAACAGTAGACCGATATCCATGTTTTTGAAAAAAGTTTGAAAATTATTTTTTAACAATTAGTTATACTGAAAACCCATAGTTCTTAATGTTAGAAATGACATGGAAATGCTTTTGTTAGTTAGGTTTGTTCACAAGATTATCTATTGTTATTTATCGAAAGCACAAAGTAATCGCTAAATAAAATAATGCTAATATTTTAAAAAACTTATTTTTTCTAAATGCCTGAGGTGATAAAAATGTGTTTAAATAATTGTTTTTTACAATAAAAATGATGTATTATCATATAATTTTTGGAATGGGTATTTATATCATTTTTTAAAGAAGATATGATTAAAAATAATAATAAATTGTCCAAAAATAATTATTCTGATCCTGAATTAATTTTTAGCAAGCATTATTCTAAGAGAATATTGTAATTATGAATAATAAATTGTTTAACAAACGAAACAAAATTATTTTAAACCAAACACTTGAATTATAAACCCAGCAGATGATAGAAAAATAGTTGATAAATTAAAAATCAGTTGATAGAAAAATAATGTTTTCACACAAAATGATGTTCAATTTTCAGTTACAGAAGCGAATTTATGAAGAAAATTATGCATCTTAATCCAAAAATAAAATATTTAAATTTTCAGCAAGAAAAATAAATATTCGAATTTTCAAGAAATGACATAGTTAATTTTCAACTAGACAGATGAATTTTAAACCAAGAAGATTAAATTTCTGTCAAAAAAAAAAAAAACAATTTTTGTTGAAGAAATTAATTTAGTTTAAATAGTGAAATACCTCAGTTTGCATTTTTTTAAATTACAAAAAATAAATCATTTTTAACCAGAAAACTAAATTTCAAAAAGTAAAATCATAATAAAATTAACTTTCATTTCAGCTTATTCAAAAGTTCTTGACATTCTTTTTCAACATTTTCGTATCTTTATTGTTCTGACTGCCATTGATCTCTTCAGGGACACATTCTACTAGAATTTTATCTAACTTCATAAGTCTGAACCTATTACAAAAAAACAGTATGCCTTAACTCTTCAGGTGTGAACTATAAATTCAAGTAGTAATAATAATTCACATCGCCCTTCGACCCCCCTCCCCTCAACTTTTTCCATCCCAACGTCCCATCGCCAGCCATAGCTTTTCTTCTCCTACTTGCTCTCAATCTTGATTATTCTCCTTACTTCACCTATTTTCCTCTCACTTCCCCTACTCGGTACCTCCATTACTTTCCGGGCCCTCACTTTCCCTTACATCCCCTTAACTCACGTCTTCTACTTTCTCTCATTTCATTTTCTCTACATCACCCTTCTCATACTCCCTTTATTTACATACACCAATCTTTATTCAGCCTCCTCTAATTTTGCCTATATCCGCTACCCTCCGCCCATTTCCTCTAATTCGCTATCCCTTACTTTTCCAGCTGAAATATACCTGCACCTATTTTCCTTCCCCTACTGGCCCTCTCCAGCCCTCACTTCTCTTTCCTTGAGTTCCCCTATTTTCCCTCTTCTCTTTTTTACTCACTTCCTCTTCTTTCCTTCCCCTTATTTCCCCAACTTATTCTGCCGTCGTTTTCAATACTTTCCCTCCTTTTTTTCATTTCCTCGCTTTCCCACTTCCGGTTTCCCCATTTGACACTCCGTTTCTACTACTTCCGTTAGCTTCTACCTATGTTCAGCCTTCACTTTCCCTCTCCTACTCACTCTCAATTATAATAATTTTCATTTATTGCCCCTTGACTCCGGACTTTCGCTTCCCTCTCCCTTTGTTCCCCTTAATTTTCTTAACTTTTTGTCCTCTCACTTCTCTTACATTCCCCTTCGCTGTTTCCCCTGCTCGACCCTCATTCACCCTCCTCTCACTTTATCTAATTTACCTCCTTTCGCTTCCTCTCACTTCCACTACTTTCTCATCTTGTAAGGTTTCCTAAAAAAATGCGTTTTTTGTTTTGGATCAGATATAGTCACAAATATGAAACTGAGAGCAATAAATTTCAATAAAACGAATTCAAATTATAAGGAATATTTTAAATCATTTTACCGAATATCACATATTAATTTATTTATCATATTAAACCCCAAACCCCTTCTAGCATGCCTAAAAACCACTTTCTAAACGAGGACCAACTATCTTGCAGGATATTGGTCGTAAATATTACTTTTCTGTACGTGCATTTTATCACGTATAATTTTTAATAGTTAAATTAAAAACCTTTATGTATTTTTTATCAATTATAAATTGTTTAGACAATTTTTATTCGTTAATCAAAAATTATTTTCAGATATTTTCTAAAATTATCGGTAAACTCTAAACTAGATAATGAAATAAGATAAGAAAGAAAAGCGTTACGATCGACTATATTTGTCTAGCATTTTAACTGTTTATCTGTTAATCTTAAAACAATGACCATTCTTTATAACTATTTCTTGACAAAATATGGAAAATAAGTACATCCTTTGAGTCTTATTAGCTGAGTAACAACTTGAAATCAAAAATCAATGCAGGAATTTTATTTTATTTTTAATTACACAGGGCCACAAGATGAAATTGAGGTGAAGCATCTTTCAGCCTAGTAGACCTTTATGTTTCTGGGATCGCTTATCATGATCCCGGTGACCATATGACCCCACCACGTCTACATCAAGGCAAAATGGAGGTCAAACCCCTTGATTCGATAGATGCAATTTTTTTGACCATGGATTCTGAAAGAACGGAAAATTTTACTTTCGCATACGTCTTGACCTATTTGTGGAACCGACCTCTGATGGTCGTTCGAATGTCATCTTGAGGTCAAATCCTTCTTTGAATCTCAAGGCTCATTTCTTAGGTAGGTACGGGTCTCAAACCAGTGGACTTTTATGTTTTTGAGGTCGATGATCACGATCCCGGTGGATGTGATTTCGTGAAATTATAGGTTCAAAGTCTAAAATGAGAAATTAAATAAGTTAATGTTTAATTTCAAGACATCGTAAATCGAAGTTTTGTGTGTCTGCTCCCAAGACACTCCCCGCGGTGACGGTGGGCAATGGTTCACCGGCGAAGTCCCTGAGTGAAGGCGTTCAAGCCGTCATGGCAAGCACAAGAAAAAGTATCCGTAAGATACAGGGTCTCGGAAACCCAGTATCGGCGATTGGTCAGGGTGAGCAAACGGGCCCGCAATCATCGTCATCATGCGACCGCAGTTCTAATTTAGTGGAAAACTTGGCCCTTTTAGAGTCTAATGCTACAAGTTTATTAACAACCCCACGTTGTTATCGATTAAACAACTTTTGCATTGTTTGTGGGAAATATGTCATCACGAATCAGGGAAGGCAATTTACAGATACATTAAAAGAACATTACAACAAGTTTTTTAATATGGATACCAGTAGAATGGACAATTTTTGGACTCCAAAAATGTTATGCGTCACTTGCTTCCTGCGAATCACGAAAAAGAAGAAACAGATATTTGTTTCTCCTACGATCTGTCGAGAGCCAAAAGATCATGAACCTGATTCCTATTTCGGCTTGACCAATACATCTGGATACAAAAGAAAGAATAATTCTACAATATTGTATGCATCTGTTCAATCTGTGACATATGCTGTTTCAATCAGCATTGAACAGGTTAAAAGTGAACATCAGATATTTACTGTCGAAGTCTATTTTAAAACAGAAACTAATGATACAGATAGAAGTACGTCATTTGATGAATTCGAAGATCAGCAAACTAATGAGCTAAATAAATCGTGATCGAGATCGCCCATCCCGGAAATTCTTATCTGAAGCAAAGGGTTTAGTTTAATGCAATCATGCTAAAAGACTGATAAATCAGCATAAAAGTATTCAATATGTAGCTAGTGACTGGCGACTATTTATTGATTCATCAGTAAGGAGTTTGAAAGCTGTCTTGCTTCACAATGGAAACATATATGCCCCTATACCAGTTGTTTATTCAGTGATCTTGAAAGAGCAATACAATAATCTCCATTTTCTACTCGAAAAATTGAAGTATGATAGTCACAAGTGGCAATAAGTTTAAGATTTAAAAATAATTAGTATTTTATTAAGTCAACAAAGCGGAAACACGAAGTATCCATGTTTTATGTGTGAGTGAGACAGTCGTGCCCGAGAACAACATTATGTGAAAAGACTGGCCACTCAGGCAAGAATTAACTCCAGGATCTATGAACATACTATAAGAGAGTATCATTCCTAGTCATAAGGTCATCCTTCCACCATTACATATCAAACTCTAGATATTTAAACAGCTTATCAAAACAATGACGGTATCGAAGAGCGATGCTTTTATGTATATATTTGAGAAATTTCCCAATATTTCTAAAATGAAAATCAATAAAGGTGTTTTTGATGGCTTCCAAATAAGGGAACTGATGAATGATGATGAATTCGAAATGAGAATGACCACTAATAAGAAAGCCGCTTGGAGTAGTTTCAAAGAATTTCAAGCAAATTCTTTGGAAACAACAAAGACCCTGATTACAAGAATATTGCCGACAGACTCTTGGAAAACTACCGAAAAATGGGATGTTTAATGAATTTAAAGATCCATTTCCTTGATTCCCACATTGATTACTTCCCTGAAAATCTGGGGCACTTCAGTGAGGAGCAGGATAAGAGATTTCACCAAGACTTGAAAGACTTTGAGAGAAGATATCAAGGTGTTTTGGATGTGAACATGATGTCAGACTACTGTTGGTCTTCGAAAAGAGATACATTAAATGTATACATAACAAAATCCCTCCGTAGATCTTTTACAAACAAAAGAACAGTTTGTACATAAATTTTCAATTTGCTTTGTGTGTAGATTCCATTTAAAGAATCCATTCTTCCAGCCTAAATAATCTCGTTACATAACATCTGAACTTAAATTTTGAAAAAGAATTACTTCAGCACCTGCAATTTTTTCCATAGCGCCAAAAACCTTTGAGAAATGAGCGAAATCAGCGCAGATGCACACACACACACAC
>NC_046665.1:102916396-102947613 GCF_010883055.1 Belonocnema kinseyi | reverse complement strand
AGAGAGAGAGAGAGATAAAGGGATCCACACAAAGCCTCAGAGTAAACCAGCGTACGCAAAGAACACACACACACATATACAAACGGGCACACGTAAGCTAACACAGATCTACATGCAGCCACATATAGCACATACATATATACAGATGATAGATAGGCATACACCGAACACTCAGCACCTACATAAACGCGCAGATACATGTGAGTCTACATACAGTACCCACATACGCGAATAGACCCACACCAACAGAATCAGGGGTGTCATACAAATTATATTGTCAGAATAATAGATTTTAACCTTCATTTGACCTTGATCCAGACGTGATGGGGTCATGTGGACACCGGGATCGTGATCAGCGACCCCATAAACGAAAGCTCCACTGGTTCGAGGCCCGTTCCTAGCTAAGACATCAGCCAGAAGATTAAAAGAAGGATTTGACCTCTAGATGACCTCCAAACGACCTTTAGAGGTCGGTTGAACAAACAGGTCAAGAGGTATCCAGACGTAAAATTTTCCGCTCTTTCAGAATCCGGGGTTAAAAAATGGTATCAATCGAATTAAGATGTTTGACTTTGATTTGACCTTGACATAGACGTAATGGGGTCACATGGACACCGGGATCGTGATCAGCGACCTCAAAAATATTAACGTCAACTGGGCTGAAAGATGCTCCACCTTGATTTCATTTTGTGGTCCTGTGTTATATTATTAACATTTTGTTATCTAACTTCTATTCATAAGCATTTTCATATTTTTAAAGTGGTGATAAAAACTAAATTATGGGCAATACAATTTCTGGGAAAATCTTCAAGAACCTAGGTTCAATTTTGAAGAATTAATTCTAAGTTTCGAACATGTCAAAATATGTTAAATGCAAATCTAGAAGATTTTCAGGCAAGCTTTTTTTAAAATTAGGTTTTTTAAAATTTTAAGAAAAATACAAATCATTTAAAAAGATATTTGTAAGGTTTAAATGTAGATATCATAGCACAAAACATTAAAATACAAAACAACATTAGCGATAAATTTTACTCTTTAAATAGCAGAAAACCTTAACTTCTTGTATAGACAAGATGAAAAGTAAATGTTAATATATTTAAAATAAAATGTTTACAGACAAAAATTTAATTTCAAGGCTAATGATTTTTCAAATGCTTTAAAAATAATTCAAAATTGTAAAAGTTTCAAAAAAATGTAAACAAAATATGGATTTTTTAGGTTTTGTGGAAATATTTGAAAGCGTTTTAAGAATCTTCAAAGTTTTCAGAGAACTAACTAATTGTTGTTTAATAAAATGAAAATGATATTTTATTTTTAATAATTAATTCTAATAGAAAATTGCAAATGATTTCAAAACATTCTAAACGATTTCGTAAAAATACTAAAAAGTATATGGGAGATTTTAAAGCAAAATTTTAGTTAAACTAGATTAACATGCTTAAGCGTTTTCGTTTAGTTCAGAATTCATTTCTTTGGTTTAAAATTCAACTATTTTGGTAAAAAGTCATTTGTATTTGGTTAAAAATTCGACTGATTTGTCGAAAACTCGTCTTCTGTTGAAAATTGATCCTTTTCACTTGAAAACTTAACACTTTGTTCAAAAACTCATTTTTTCCCTTAAAATATTAATATGTAATTTCGTTGGTTTTTTGTTATTGAAATTTGAACTATTTTCTCAAAAATTCGTCTTTTTAGTATAAAACTATTGTCAAAAGTCATATCTAATAATTAAAGCATCAGTTAAAATTTTCAGTATCGCTGGAAGGGATTACCATTTTTTTCCCACACATGCATTTTTTAGATACAGTGTAGAAGCAATAAAAATAATATACTAAAACTTTTCAATAGCGTTGAAGTAGATTTGAAATTTTTGCGATAACCCGTACATTTATCAGAAGTAAGCAGTTTTATTGTACGTCAAGTTTAACAGAGATTAAGAATGATAGGAAAAATCGTATATTTTTTGCATATTCAATTTTATTACGCCTAAATTTATTAGAAGTAAACAATTTTATTGTAAAATTTTTAGAAGAATACAAAGTACTCCGTCGCAGCAATTAACAAAATTATCAAACTCACGTCTTGAACAGAGATTAAAGGAAAATAAAAACAAATTTTCCTTGCTTACATATTTTTTAAATGTTAGCTGTTTTATTGTGTTATAACATTTATCTAAAAAATGCGAAGCATACGTTTCAGGAAATTAAAAAAATTATCTACCTTATAGAAAATTTTATCCTGCCAGGAGTAATAAAAAACCATTTTTATCGCGCATACATTTTTTTAGAACTAAGCGATTTTATTGTATATTAAATTTTATGACAAACTTCTAAAATAATTACTATATCGCAGCAAGTTTAAAAATTATCATATTCGCGAATTGGAGATAAATTGGAAATTTTTGAGAAACTAATTCTAATATTTTTGGTACTTTTGGAATTAATCAAAAATATAATAAGGCACTATATAGATGGTTATATAAAAAAAGGCCATATAGCCTTTAAAATCATGATGTATTTACGAAACTTTACAAGCTTCTAAATGGAAAAAGAAGAACAATGAAAATTTTTTATTTCTGTACCCTTCTTGCAATAAGGACGTTAAAACTGTCAAATAAAATTCTCAACAATATACTCCAAGTCATTAATTATAGAAAAATAGAATAGTAAAAAATTATTTTGAACATCATTTATAGACGGTCGAGTTTATTTAATTTTGTTGAGCTTACGATTTTGGTATAGTTTTCCAATTTTATTTTTTTTGACATTCTTAAAAAGTTCTAACAATTTTGTTTACAATTAGAATTTCCTCTCAAATTAAAAAAATCTTTAAACCAGAAAAAAATGACCTCAGACAGTTTGTTAAGCATGTATATAATATTTGAAAAATTATTTTAAAAATCACTTCATATTCCTCTAAGAATCAGGAAAAAATGAATTATCTTGAATCGCTAAAAAATTCCTTAAATCTTCTGCTCTTTTTATAAAATTATTAGGAATATATATTTTGTATTTAATTTTTTGAAGTCTTCCCAAATTTTAAATGATTTCGACACTTTTTTCAGAACTTCTATATATAATTTCAAAATTATAACAATTTGATCAAACGTTTTCTAGAAATCTTTCAGAACTAAAATTACCAATATATCTCAAAAATTGTAAAATAATCAGAAATTTCAAACATTGCTACAAATTTCCGAACTTCACAATAAATTCCAAAGATGTCAAAAATTACCAAAATTGAAGTTCAGCTAGAATTGTATCATTTGAAAATTTTCTTCCGTTTGTAATTATATGAGTGGAAGCTTCTAATGTGTCCCCCCTAAGGGTTTACATTTTTCTTACACCTTCTCTATTCCTTTACACACCCTCCACACACTTACTTGGTGGTGGAAGGGGGACCCCCCCTACAGTTTAAGGTGGGTTCCGAACCACCAAGAGCAACAGCCTTAAGTGCTTAGAGAAAACCTTTTTCTCTAGAGGTACCGGGGTCCCACGACTCTCCGGAGATGAACAACTCCCTTGCTAGGCTAGTGTTCACCGCATGGGCCACCGAGACTCTTCCAGAGTGCGAGGCGGGAATCGAACCCGCAAGCCGAAGGAGTGGGTCTAAAGCCTACGCTTTAGCCCCCACGACCATCGTCCCACTCCCGTTTGTAATTTTCATTTATGAATTATTAAATGTAAGGGAATGCCAAACTTAATTACCACAATAGTAATATTTGTTTACGAAAAAAATGGCACATCAGGATATGTATTTATTAAAATTGCTTTATTAAAAATTAAATTTTTTTTTATCCCAATTCAGTTAAAGTGCTATGTTCAAAACGTACCTTTTGATTAAAGTTTCATTATGACAGTAGATAAAGTTCATTTATCCAGTGAGCACGAAATTTAAACAAAGTTTTCAGAATCTCGTGAAGATGTTTCAAACAAATTTAGAAATGTATCATAATGCATGCGAATTGGCTTATTAACTCTGGGAGAGAAACTTTCTTCAGACTCGTGAGTGTCCCTACTTTTCATATTTTATTAAATATATTTATAACAATTATTAAATTTATTGCTCAATTATTCTTTGTATTCAAAGCCTCTTGTGTTGATCAACTGTAAGTACTAAATGAAATAAAAGAAGCTTTTTTCTGAAATTAAAAGGACTAACTTTGAAAAAAAAACTAGTTTGTACGTCGACAAATGCCCAAGTAATGCATTTTGCAATTAGATTTATTTAACGAAACATGAAATTAATGAACTAATTATGAACGTTATTGAAATTATCGTAAAGTTCCCGAATAAAAGGACTGGCATTGAAAAAACGAGTTATACCTCGACAAATTTCCAAATAATGCATTTGTTAATTTAATTTGTTAAAAAAATTATGAAAATAATAAAAAAATTACGAATTTTTCTGGAATTATCATGAGGTTCCTAATTTTTAAAAACTGACATAAAAAAGAATTTTTCAGATGGCAAATGTCTGAACAATTCATTTTTTCATTAAATTTGTGTATTGTAGTATGATCGAATATGTTTATATAATTTAAATCTATGGGAAGTCGGAGATTACAACAATTTTCCTATTATTGATGAGTACCGCGAACTTCAAATAGAAAAAATGTCCATTTTTTCCGTCATACTCCTTTATTTATAAAAAATTGAAAAACTAAATTAAAAATCAGGCTCGAAAACTGTCTTTGAAATTTTATCAGCTTTAAAAGAAACATCCATATCTGGAAATTTATAAATGTTTTGATTATTTCTGGTCATCTTATAGATAATTTATGATAACTTACCATAAAATGACCGTAATTCAATTTATAAATGTCTATAAATTTCCGGAAATTTATGGAAATTTTTGGTTATTAATATTAATTTCACGGGTAAATATGAAAATTCATCATAAATTACTCAAAATTCCATTTTAAACATTTTCGGATATTTTCCGGAAATTTATATAATTTTTAGTGAAATGGAGATAATATTAAGGTAATTCATAGTAAATTAAGATAAATTACTCAAAATGAAATTAAAAAATTTCCACAAATTTTCGGCCATTTTTAGAAATTTCCGGAAATTATTGGTAATTCACGGTAATTTAATCAATTATATATTGTAACTTTCCATAAATTACCGAAAAATGCTATTATCTGCAACCAACATTTTCTTACAGTTTTTACGGTGAGTGTGCTGATCATCGTAAAATGCGAGCTCATAGATGTGTTCTTTCATTATTCACATCTGAGGCCACTTTTTACTCCCCAGGGAGTAAAATGTATAGCTTTCGCCCCGCTTTATATGCGTCAAAAAGGGCTAAAATTATTCATGTCTCATGAAAATTCATTTTTTCATAAAAATTCTTTTTTTTATAAAAATCTCATAATTAGTTAAAAATTCAACTGTCTAGTTAAACATTATTTTTGTTGTTGCTAGAATATTAATATTTTATTAAAAATACTACTGCACTATTAAAAATTTCCTTTTGGGTTAAACAATCATAATTTACGTTAAAAATTCACCTATTCGGTAGAAATTTCAACTGTTCGGGAAGGAATTTATGTATTTTTTCGTAAATTAAACTTATTTTCAAACATTCGTTTTCGTTGAAAATAAGTCGTTTCAACTGAAAATAAAATTATTACATTATTAAATCCATTTCTTGGGTTGAGAATTAAACTATTTTCTTAAAAACATGGTTTTAAAAAAACTCATTTTTTTGTTGGAAATTCAACAAGTTTGTTAAAAATTTATTTTCTTTGGATTTTAAAATAAAGTAATATGATTGAACAATTTCAACATTTCCTTGCATTTAATAATTTACTAATATTCCACAAAATAAATAATTCCGGAAACAAAATTGAAAACAAAGAAAAAGTTTCAAATGATAAAATTCTTTGGAAAACACAATTTCTACCCCTGGCTACATAAAATCATTTTCCTAACACAGCCAAACTCTCATTATGGTAATTTTTTCAAATTATAGGGAATTTCGGAAATCTTCAGTATTATTTAAAATTTCTGATTCTTTTAGAATTTTTGTGAATTATTGGTAATTGTAGAAATTTTTGTAAATTTCTAAATTTCTTGAAATTTCGGTAGTTTCTGCTACTTTTTGAAAATATATCGGTCTTATATGGTAAGCTGCAGTAACTTTATTATAAATGATATCGAATTCATTTCTGGTTGATTAAATTTTTTTTCAAATTACTTTTTTTGGGTCGAAAGTTCTTCATTCCATATACGTATTTTTCTATGCATTTTAAATTGAATGTTTCAAAAGATGTTAAAAAATTTAAAAAGATTTGTTAAATTAAAAAAAAAATTCAGGGCGATTTTAGGGTAACTTTTTTCTATATGG
Source organism: Belonocnema kinseyi (assembly GCF_010883055.1). Lineage (NCBI taxonomy): Eukaryota > Metazoa > Arthropoda > Insecta > Hymenoptera > Cynipidae > Belonocnema > Belonocnema kinseyi. Next base: position 102,941,259 of record NC_046665.1, on the reverse strand, counting down.
GGAATATTTTTTAAAAACGTGTGAAAAAATGTAATAATTTTAAAAAGAGATATAAAAGTTCTAAAAACAGTCCTAAAATAATTTCAAATTTGGGAAGATTTCAACAAATTCAATACAAAAGATAGATTCTTGATAATTTCGAAAATCCAAATGCAGAAGCTTTTTGAAAATTTTAAAACGATTCAAAATTTCCAAAATAATTCACAATTTGGAAATAATGCCAAAAAAGTATCAGGACTGTTTTTAGATAATTTAAGGAATAATCCTAGTCATTTTAAAAAATTACACATTCTAAACTGAACAACATTTATCATTCAATGTTGGACAATTTTGTGAAAGGACAAAAATTTATTTGAAATTTTTTAGATACGTATCCGAAATATCTTTTAACTTGAAAAAATTCAAATTTTCTGAAGAATCCGAAGAAAATTCTACTTCTATAATCTTAAAAACGAACCAACTCACTACATTTGAATAAATTATTGAAATTATTAAACTTCACGTAAAAGTAAGTGCTTGAAATACAATCAATTCGTAAATAAATTTGCGGACACAGGAAAATTGTCGAATTACAAAATTTAATGGCAATATTTTGTATGCAGTGTAATACTTTAAATTTGGTTTGAACCAGAAACCATTTGTTCTATATTCCTATGATGCGAAGTAATTTAGTTTCGAACCATAATACTTTTTCGCTTACAATGGCCGTATTTTTAGAAACAAAATCATATTTTTAGAAAATGAAGGTGACATTATTTCTTATGATCTACTTTGATCTATTCTTTATTTCTTATCGTTTTAAATTATTTGATAACTGTAATTATTATAATAATTATTGTGAAAATTAATAATATTTAATAATAATTAAATTGCATAATTTACAATTCTTTGAAAATGTGCAAACGAAATGTTTTCTTTTCAAACAGAAAAGATCAATTTTCAACAAGAAATAACATTTAAGTTTTCAGTTAAAAATGAATTCGGACACAATAAAATGTATCATTTTTTAATTAACAAACAGATTTTATAGTAACGTGTTTTCATTTCTTACCAAACAATTTCATTTTCCACTATAAAATGAATTTTAAACTAAATTCTGGAATTTTTATTTGAATTTTTACCACTTTAATGCCATTAGGTTAATTAATCCTTTTTCTTCAAATATGACCGCTTTTGTTCACAATTGAACTATTCCGTCAAAAAATATTAATTCAAAAAACATTTGAATTTTCAAGAAAATCATGAAATTTTGAACAAGAAAAGACGCTCTGTCAAATGAAAATTAAAATGCACCTGTTATTCTTTTGGTTAAAAACGTATGTATTATGTGTAATTTTAAGTTTTTAAGTTTTTGCTAGAAAATTAATCTTTCGTATTGATTGTTCAATATTTTTGTTAAAAAATGCAACTGCTTGGTTGAAAATTAACGTGTCTTTGTTCTCGAATCAACTACTTTGTTAACAATTGTATTTTTTTATTTATCTAATTCTACTCTTTTTAATAATAATTTAAAATATTTTCAGGTTCACATATTAACTAATACATACTTCGCTTAGAATTTATCTTCTTTGGTCGAAATATCAATAACTTGGTTTGCGGTCGAGCTACATTGTGAAAAATGTATTCACATTTTCCGAGTAGAAAATTTAATTTTGTCTTGTAGAGAATTCATGGTTTGGCTTAAAAATTAAACTGGCCATACAGAAAATTTAAGTATTTTGAAAAAATCGGTTTTTAGTGTCAACACTTCTTCGTTATGGCAAACATGTATCTTTATCAATTAAACAATCAGATACTTGGCTAAAATTCCACAATGATCTTGCGATTTTAATTATTTTATCAAAAATTTATTCTTTTGTATGTAAAATCCATATTTTGTGTTCAATATTTAATTTTCTGGTTCAAATTCATTGATTATTTTCAGTGTTAGAATATCTGTGAGCAAAGATATTTCAGCCGTAACGGTGACAAGAAAATTTTACAAGAAGGCCAAAGTTAAACATTTATTTCTTTAGTCTGCGCATGACTGAACGCATTTATTGCAATGTGGCTTACATATAGCACACATTAAAAGATACTTCGAAACCTATAGTCATCTGAAAAGAATTTGAGAAACTAAAATAAATTTTTATTGAAATGGCTGAAAAAATCGTTTAATGGACATTTCTTACATATTTTGATTGAATATTGAGTCGAAGAAGACATTTGATATTTTTTTCCCGAATTATCATGCATTTCTTCTTAAGATTTTGCTCAAATTTACAAAAAAAATGAATCCAATTTTTTAATTATATTTAGATAGAATACAAATTGATGATTACTTTTAAAATATCACCTCCATATGTCTGTTATATATGATCCTGAAGAAGACCCTATAAATAAAAAAATGGGTTTTATGCCTTTTTAGAGCCAATTATAAACTTTTGCGGGCTTTTTCATTGATTCTGTTAAAAATAAATAAAAGAGATTCTATATGTTGATAATTTGAATTTTACATGAATTAGTTAAATAATTTATTATTGTTTTTACCACCTCTTTCTTAGAACAGAGATAGTAAGTCGCAGTTTTCTGTAAAAATTGCCAGTTTGTGTCCAATTTTCAATTTAAAAAAAATTAGATATTTACAGAATTCATGATTATTAATAATACTATTATCTTTGAATAGTGCTAGATAGTTCAGGGTTTTTTGCGTTTTTTAAGAACTTTTCATCTACCCTCGACCAATTACCGACCAGGCCCCAACTGAAATTTTGACAACAAAAAGCCCAACTAGTTCCCGATTAGTCCCCGACTGGGTACTTTGTCAAAATTAATAACCCGACTAGCCTCCGATTAGTGCCCGACTTGCAATAGGGACAAATGGGGCTATTTCCACACAGGAAATAGTAAATAACACCAAGTATAAAATCAACAAAAAGATGAAACCTTGAAAATACGTACAGTTATTATAGATAATGAGCCATTATTTTGCTCAAATTGAAAATTGGGAAAAAGTAGAAAATTTTTCAGAAAACTGCGACGTTTTATCGCTATTCTAAGAGAAAATTTCTAAAACAATAATAAACAGTTTAAATTGTATTAAAACATCTAGCTATTAATATAAAGTATTATTTCATGCATAAAAAACAATTTGATTTTAAAAAAACAGCGAAAAATCGTCCTTAACGCAAAAAACTCGCAAAACCAATTTTTTCAGTAATGAGGATTTTCGGCATCCTATTAAACTAACTTTTAGTATTGATAGTTTTAAAGTAATATTTTATTCGTACTCTATAGCTGAATCTGAAGAGAAATATTGACTTAAAACTTGATCAAGCTAATATTGATGATTTTGAATTAATTTACAAAAGCGTATTTTTTTAATGGGAAGTTCGAGTTCAATCTTGTAGGGCTTCCGCCGCCTCTAAATATCGTTTTTTGAACAAAATAAAAAAAGGTATTCTTTGTGTTTCATAAAATTATTCATAAAAAGTTTATCGAACAAAATTGATATTTATCCTTGATCTGCTCACAAACACCATTGCGGAAAGATAAACCAATTGTTGAAAATTTAATTAATTTGTTGAAAATTTCAGTATTCTGTTAAATAGTTGGTTTTATGGTCACAAAGTCGTTTTTTTTAAAATAAATATATTTAAAATTTTGGAATTACTATCTGGAATATTGCGTTATTCCGTTTGAAAAAGATTCCGTATTAAAAATATAACAAGATTGAAATGCTGGTGTTCGAAAGCTAACCGTCAGGGCAAGTTGTCAAGACCTTAACAATTAATTTCAAATTCATTATCGCTGCGTGTCTATCGTGCAGAAATGAAGATCAGCATCTTATTCCTTATCTGCATCGGTTTCATTGCTTTAACTAGTGAGTGTAAAATAATATACGTAATATTATCATTTACGCACTGTCTATTATCTTGGTATTTTTCGTATTAATATTACTCTTACTACTAACATTAATTATATTTTTGTTCTGCACTTTAAATAGCATCAGGGATAAGAAACGTTTTATTTCTTAAAATTAATATGGGTTATCATATTTTTGAACTCAATTATCTTAAAAGCTGTCCTAGAGGAATTTTTCTATCGAATTTTAAATTAGAGACCAAAAATCTATAAAAATTATAATTTCATACGTTTAACTCAAAACAAAAAAATATATATAAAAGTATTCTCAAAAATATGAGAAACTCATCAAATCAAGAGAAAATCCAAACAGTTTCTTAGTAGAAATGTCTTGGAAAATACATGAATTATTTTTAGCTGTATAGAGTATATTTTATTCGAAAGAATGCGGCAAATATACGAAACATGTCAAATTAGAGAGTTTTATAACAAACGCCACTGTGTAAGATATCAAAGATTCTTAAAAGACATTTTTTTAGGTATGAATTAAACCATAACCTGTAGAATTTAGATGAAAATATTAGGGTTTTATTGCAAAAGGATGTGAAAATCCCAATGATCGTTGCTTTATGAAAAATATCTGGGTTTGGTTGCAGATTGAACTATTTTGTTGAAAATGCTGTCCTTTCCTTTATTATATTATTTTCTGTTATAAACTCTATTATTATTTTTTTGTTTGAGAATTGATATATTTTGGTCAGTCAGAATAACATTTCAATCAACAGTGCGGTTGAAAATTAACTTTTTTTTGTTGAAAATTCATATTTTTGGCTGTAAATTTAACTATTTACTTGAAAATTCAACTGTTTTTTTTTTAAATTGAACTGTTCGAAAAAAATATATTTATTTTGTCGAAAATTAACATTTTTGTTATAAGTTTTAGTTTTTGGTTTGAAAATCGTTGTTGCTTATTGTTCGTTTTGAATATTTATCTTCTTGGCGCAAAAATTGATCTCTTTAGTTAAAAATTTAACTATTTGATTGAAAATTTATCTTTTTTTTTTATACAAAATTTAACTGCTTAACTGAAATATTTTTATGATTTATTCACTTCTTTGGTCTAAAATTTAACTTCTTTTATTAAAAGTTTGTTGTTTTGGTTTAAAAATTAGTCATTTTGTCTGAAAATGTAACTTTTTTATTTTTTGTTAGATATTTCTTTTATAAATTTATAATTCAAACACTTTGTGGAAAATTCATGTACTTTGTTGAACATTCAAATTTTTTATTAAAGCGTGAACTATCTTGTTAGAAATTCCAATTTTTTTGTTAAATTTAAGAGGTTGAAAATCGCCATCATCTTTTGCGTTTCGAATTAAAGAAATTTGTCAAAATTCGTTTTGCTCAAAATTCAACTTTCAAGATTGAAAATTCAACTGTTCGAGTTGAAAAATTACTTTATTGCTTAAAATTGCTACTTTTGGTTAAATATTCAACTATATGGATAAAAGTTACACTATTTTTATAAAAATGTAACGATTTTTATAAAATTCAATTGTTAAAAAAAAATATTCTTTATGAAAATTTAACTGATTTTATGAAAATGTAACTATTTAGAATATGATTTTACTATTGGGCTAAACGATAACATTTTTGTTAAAAAATTACATTACATTTTCAGCTTCAAAAAACTAATTTTTAATAAATTCCTCTTGTTCTCCCGGTTTTCAATAAACTTTTCTTTATTCCATTTAATTCGTTGAAAAGTGCAAACTCAATTAAAATTGAGTTTTTGATAAAACCATTTGTAAAGAAATTTATATTTCAAAAAATAGCTTTTTCACAATCTTTAAAATCGTGAAAAATAACAAATGGGCCACAAACTTTTTTTGTCAAATTTATGTTTTTACACTAATTTTGAACGAATAAAATAGAACGTATGATATAAAATATATAACGCAGCAATCTGAGATTTCTTAGTAACTAGCCCCTCGCCACATTTTGAAAGACTCTGTTGATTCAGTCTTTCCACCACTATCTCTTACAAGCAACAAGCTAAGACTAATTCTATGATTCGAAGGCAGACTCTTGATTCGTATCATTTTCTTTGTGAACGTTCCCTTCTGAAATGAGGGAATCATCTTGGCAATGTCAAAGATGTGGTTACTGTTGGGAATTTTCAAGGTTGTTTGTCGAAATTGTTCCTTAGCTTTACAGCTTGTCTTGATAGCTGATGGAATTAGCCAGCCTTTATACAAGAGACGTCTTTGTCTGCGAAGATGATCTCTTGCTCGTCGTCTCAGCTGATTATCAGACTGGCAAATTGATAGCCACTTGCGAGATACCTGAGCGGCATTCAAAAGTGACTTGCTGTCTAGGTGTCTTAATATCAACTGGCTAATTTCTGAAGGAAGATCACTGATGATGTCAGTTTTGGTCTGGCTAGTACCGAAGAAGCGCATCAGTTTGATAAAGTATTCCATGATTGCAGTAGGAGCGAACAGTTGGAAGTGAGTTGTGAGTGTGGACCCAGAGAGCTTTTATACACCCTGCCCAGCGGGGTGCCGTGCTCTAATTGGTCGATTTTTGGAAATTGAATAGCACCCCCTTGAGCAGGGTGTATAAAAGCTCTATGGTTCTACACTCTGAACTCACTTCCAACTGTTCACTCCTACGGCAAGCATGGAATACTTCATGAAACTGATGCGCTTCTTTGGTACGAGCCAGACCAAAACTGACATCATCAGTGATCTTCCTTCAGAAATTAGCCAGTTGATATTAAGACACCTAGACAGCAAGTCACTTTTGAATGCCGCTCAGGTATCTCGCAAGTGGCTATCAATGTGCCAGTCAGATAATCAGCTGAGACGACGAGCAGGAGATCATCTTCGCAGACAAAGACGTCGCTTGTATAAAGGCTGGCTAACTCCATCAGCTATCAAGACAAGCTGTAAAGCTAAGGACCAAGTTCGACAAACAACCTTGAAAATTCCCAACACTAACCACAACTTTGATATTGCATGATGATTCCCTCATTCAAAAAGGTAAAGTCCACAAATAAAATGATACGAAACAACAATCTGCCTTCGAATCATAGAATTAATCTTAGAATATAAGAACACGAGCTGCTCTTTTATAATTTTTAAACTTAGTTTTAATCCTAGACTGGTATTTTTCTTTAAATTCCTTCCGATAAATAGATGATAATGACTTAGACCTGTTTCGCAGGACGCTATTAATTTGTAAATAAGAATAACGTGACATGCATTAAAATATCCAGTAGAAATATACTTATTTTATGCTTTTTGACTCAAGTACACTGCAAGATTTCGGCTTGGAAAAACTTTTCAACAAGTAACGAATTTCTCTCAAGCAGTTAATGAAAATTGTTGAAATTTCATACTTAATATTGTGATAATTGAATTTTTTAGATAACAGTTGAGTTTTCATTTAAAAAAAATGATTTTTTCAACAAAATACTTGAATTTTTACTAAAAGCATTAAATATAAAACCAAATGCCGCTTCCCTCGCAAGTTTGCGTGCCTCGAGCTCGCAATTGTTGGTTCCCCCCTACGCACTCGATCTTTGTGCATGAACTTTTTAAAACTAAACGTGCAAGCATCGAAAACAGCAATTTGGTGATTGTGAATTCTCTTTTGTTAAAGCTCCTTCGACTTTAACGCACACATTCTCATGACGTATCTCGTGCTCCGCACTTGAGTTTGCCCCTGAATTTTTAAATTATTCTCAGGAATGTATATTATAATAATTCATAACTTACATTGGTATTAAAACAGACGAAGTTTTATTGTTTCGTTTTAAAAAGGCGCATTCTTTAAAAAAAAATGTTATTATTAAAAGTTTTATGGCAACTTTGGTCGTTTTGTCATAAACTGAATTTGCTGATTTCCAATGTTTTCTTTATAATTTAAACTTCAGACATACGGTCTACTGAGCAGCCCAACCGTTTTTAAATTCTAACTATAATTATGTATATACATACATTTTTCGAAAATGCATTAATATATTTGAGAATCTTTGTAATACTGTAAGCAAATCTAATACCTTCTCTGATGAGAATGTAAAAAATAGCATCAAAAACATGAAAAGTAAAATTTTTTGAAACCGCACACATGCGACGAAATAGAAATTGAAAGACAAAAGTTGTGATAAGAATGTGCCCCTGCAGCGAGCAAATTTTTTTTTACTGTTAATGACGTTTTTCATGATTAAAGCCAAAATACCCATCCTATCAAAAAGTGGTTTGAAACAAATTTGTAGATCGTTTTCAAATTCATACTTTTTGTGCATTCATCTTTTACCGTATTTTGCATAGTTTGACCGAAAAATGTAATTTATGAAGTTTTCATTATACGTCAAAATTTGAATTTTGGATTTTTAAAGAAAGTTCAAACATTTATTATGATAATCTTGTAGGGCATTTGAAAAGCAACGTTTTTTATGATTTGACTTATTTCATATTGTGCGCTATTTGCCTTAAAATGTTCATTTTCATGTGTATTTTGGAATTTCGTAAATGCTATAACTCTGGTAATTTTTCATTCAATCGAAAAAGTCAACAGGATAAATTGTTCGACTTTTTGAATACTATAAACAATCGTACAGAGAATTTTTTAATTTTGAAAGGAGTGGTCTCAAAAATATTGAAAGTATGCCCACTTTTTACATTTTTATCCAAAATGGTTGGCTAACGAACTGGACCTTCAGTTTAGGACACTCAAGAAGTGTACCAAAGGCCAATCTAATAGATTGTGTTTTTCAAAAGTCATCGAGTTCACATACAGATAGGCAGACAGTCAGACATACAGAGACATTAGTAAAAACCTGTTTTTGGATTTAGGGGTTCTCAAAACGTCGACATTGAACAAAAACTGGGGCGGGTCAAATTTTACACACATCTAATACCTTCTCTGATGAGAATGTAATAAACAAGAAGAAGGGACAAAAGGGGAAGTTTATTTATAACAGGGAAAAATATGAGTACATTAAAAGAGGAAAAAATAAAGAAAAAATTTTTTCAAGGCAATGAGAACAAATACAAAAAATTAGGATGAAATCCAAGACAAAGGATACAACTTATTCTGAAAACTTTTCATTTTTCATTAAAGAAAATACTTTTATTTTTTCTGCATTTATTCATTTATTTTCGGTAATATTATTATATAGTTTATTAAAGTTTAAAGTTAAAGTTTATTAAATAAATGTTAATTTTGTGAAAAAACATGATTCTATCAAAGGCTATAAGTATAATTTAAAAAAAGCTATAGAAATGAAAAACATGAGAAAACGGTAAGTTAAAAAGAGAACCAGATTGCTCTACAAATTCAACTTTCTTCAAAAGAATGAGATTGCAATTTCTTGTAACCTAAAAATAGGCTAAACATACAAATTGAGTGGTTTCAGTGCATATTCAGCTCAAGTGCTAATTCGCCTTCCTTGTTTTTTATTTCCTAATATTAAAAGCACAAACAATTTGAAAATTGAGAATAAAACATTTTTTAATAACAAGAGACTCGCTGGTGCTTACCAAAATGTATGCAACCCGTCTTGCACGCTAATGCTACCCAGTGAGCACCACATTTGGTGACGTCTTTACGACATCGTTACGACATCTTTACGACAACTTTACGACATCCTATGTACATGTCGTTTCGGCATCTTTGCAATATCATAAAGACACCGTCAGATCATACGACTTATTTACGATATCGTAAAGACACCTTAACGACATTGACATAGGATGTCGTAAAGTTGTCGTAAAGATGTCGTAATGATGTCGTAAAGACGTCGCCAAACTTTGTGCCCACTGGGTATTCTAATGGGAGTGTATGCGGGCACGCATACTTTTTGGTAAGCCCCAGCGTGTTCACCGAGTGGTTCTTTTAACAAAATATTTCCTTTTTCAGCTTGAAGCTTTCGATAAATTTGAAATCAACTCGAGTTACAATTTAAAAATACAAATTAGTTAAGCAACTTATTACTCATACAATTTTATTACTATAAAAGAATTTTAAAGAAATGCTTCATTTTTATACATTTTGCATAAAAAAATCCTTTGCTATGAAAATAGCTTCCTAGTGCCAAAAAAACAATTTTTAAAGAACAACCTCAAGTTTTACCTAGCCAGTTAAATTTTAAAATAAAAGAAATCAATTTCCCAAATAATAGTGAAACATTCAATCAAATAGTTGAATGTTTAACTGAAAATAGGATTATTCCACAAAACGGTGGTTCAAGCAAAATCTTGAAAGAAAATAGTTGAATAATAAAAAAAGAATACTAACTTTTAATAGAAAAATTGCATTTTTATTAAAAGATACGAACTTTGAACTAAAATACACAATTGTTTTAACTAAAAACACAAATTTTCGGAAAATTGTTAAATTTGTGCCCGTAGAAAATTTCTGGTGACTTTTTAGTATTGAAATATGAATTTTAAGCAAAAAGTAAATTTTCTACAAAAATAGTTGAATTTTTATGCGAAAAATGTGAATTTTCTATCAAAATTGATGAAGGACCCCACTTAATCTGTGACGTAATTTAAGCACGGCCCCTATAGAATTACCTATTTAGACAGAATAAACTTAAAAAATTTTAAACTAAATATTCTTGTATAAATTAATTAAGGTTGTGAAATAGAAAAATTGTATTCCGCTTAGAAGAAACAAAATCGTGTAAATCTTATTTATATAGAAATAGTTCATCAGACGTAAAAGAATCCAGGAAATTCTGAATTCTAGTAAGTTTTGTTTTTCAACATAAATTTTCTACAAATTTGTTTTGAATTTAAACAATATTTCACAGAAAAATCAGTTTGATGAGCTATTTTGAAACGTATTATATAAAAAAGTATTTTTATCTGTAAAAAAGATGCACATTTTCTATTTCTCAACGTAAATTATTTAAAGAAGGTAAAATATTAAATGTTAAATATATTCGATAGTAGGAAACGCTTAATAAACTATGAATTTGTTTTACGATCAAAAGAAAATTTACTTGCCTTATCTGAAAATTATTAGTAACAAAACTGCAGATCCTTTTTTTGGTGAAAAACTGTTGTCTATTTAATTTCTGTGGAAAAAATTCATTTTTTTGGCTTGAAGATTTAACAATTTAGGTGATTGCTAAAAAATGGTTATTCCATTCCTTTTGGTTTACATTACAATCATACATTTTTTTTGAAAATTTAATTATACTTAGTTGAAAATTCCAGTTTTCTGTTAAGCAGTTATGTTGTATGGTAGCAAAGTCTTTTTTAAATTCTCATCAAGAGAAGGTATTAGATTTGTGTGAAATTTGCCTCCCCCCCCGTTTTTGTTAAATGTCCACGTTTTGAGACCCCCTGAATCCGAAAAACAGTTTTTTACGAATGTGTCTATCTGTCTATGAGTGCGTGTATGATTTAATTTTTATGCATATTATTAATTGTAATGATATACATTTATTGAAATGATACACGTTTTAGAGCAGCTTAGAATACAATTTAAAGCAAAATAAGAAAGAAATACAAAAATATAATGTATAATGTAGAAAAGTTGGCTAAAAGAGCTTTAACAAAAGAGAGTCAAAATCACAAAATTACAGTTAGCGGTCCGTTCACCTTTGATTTTAAAAGGTCTGTGCCCGAATGCGAAAGAAATGCAAAGACTAAGTGCGGAGTGCGATTGCCATCAGTCGCGTGCCGTAGGTGCGCTCAAACCCTTGAGCTAAGCTTTTTTAACCAAAGAGAATTCACAATCACAAAATTACAGTGGTGGATGTTTTGAGTCTTAATTTTAAAATGTTTGCGCAAGAATGTGCGAAAATAAAAAGACCAAGCGCGTAGCGCGAGGTAAATACATAATCGAGCGTGAAGCGCAATATAAATGCACAATCAAGCGCGAAGCGCGAGAAAAATACAACATCGAGTGCGAAGCGCGAGAACCAACAGTCGCACGCCGTAGGCGCGCTCAAACTTACGAACGAAGCGTAGCGGGCAGATTTTGTAATAAATAAATAGAATAAAATTTTTTAATTATTATCTGTAATATTTTTTCATTCAGTTTATAAAAGATTCCTTGTAAGAGTATAACTAGATTGACATGCTGATGATAAAAAGCTAATGGTCAGGGCAAGTGAGAAAATGGTCAAGAAAAAATAAGGGAATTTAAAAAATTATGTTCTTCACACTGCAATGCATGTATTATGTAAAATACCAAAAATGTTCATTAGTTTCAATACCAAAATTAGTCACTTTAGTTGAAAAATCATCTTTTTAGTAGGAGATAGAAATACTTGGTTGAAAGTTGAATTCTTTTATCAAAAATTATCTTTTTGGTTTAAAATTAATCTAATTCAGTTAAAGATTTATGATTTAAGTTAAAAATTTATTACTACAATTTTTTGCAAATAATGGATTTTTCTAATTGAAAATTCAACTATTCCATATTTGGTTGAATTCTTGTTGAGAATTTATCTATTTTTTTTGAAAAGTCACCTTTTTGCAACCATTTCGTTAATACCTGATCTATTTGGTTAAAAATGCAATTTTTTGACATAAAACGTTCAGAATTTAAAACTGTTTTAATAGAAGTTAATATATCACCCACGTTAATTTCACCTAAATATTAACTGAAAATTAAGAATAAAAAGAGAAGATAGGAATTGGTTTTAATTATCATTGAAATTCATGAAATTTTGTGACAAATTCAGGAAATAATTAATTAAATCTCATTTTGAAGATTCTATGTGTAATGAATCTTCCTGATGTAAAAATGTGTGCTATGTAAGTCCAACAAGCTTAGTCATTCTGCTTAGTATCTAAGTGAGCACATCCTAAAAAGTGTCACATTTACTGTTCATTGTCAAAACCATAAAAATTAATTTCAAATTCTCTATCGATGGGCACCTATCGAGCAAAAATGGAGATTAGCATCTTATTCCTTATCTGCATGGGCGTTATTGCTTTAACCAGTAAGTGTAATATAATATACGTAATATTGAAATGCAGAGAGTTTATTATTTCAGAATTTTTCGTGTTAATATCATTACTATTACTAACATTAATTATATTGTTATTTTGCACTTTCAATAGGATCAGATATTAAAAACGTTTTATTCCATAAAATTAATATCGGGTATAATATTTTTGAACTCAATTATCTTAAAAAGGTTACACTAAAGGATTTTTTTCGAATTTTGATTCAGAGATTAAATGTCTATGGGAAATTATACTTTTATGCGTTTAACTCATTTTTATACTTTATACTGAACAAAAAATTTATAAAAGTGTTCCCAAAAATATGAAAAACTCATTAAATAAAGAAAAAATCCAAACAGTTGTTTAGTAGAAAAATATCTCAGATAATACATGAATTATTTTGAGCTGTATAGGGTATATTTCATTTGAAAGAATGCGGTAAAAATGCGAGATATGGAAAATAAGAGAGTTTGACCAAAAAACGCGATTATGTAAGATTTCAAATATTCCTAAAAGAATTTTTTAAATATGAATGAAATCATAACCTATAGAATTTAGAAGAACAAATTAGCGTTTTCTTAAAAAAGGATGTCAAAATTCCAATAATTGGTACTTTATGAAATTTATTTGGTTTTGTTCGAGAATTGAACTATTTTGATAAAAATTTTGTCCTTTAGTTTAATTCTGTAGGATGCAACTTTTGCGGATAAAGGTGAATTAATCATTAAAAATTTAAATTAATTAAAAATGTTGTCTTCACAACAGGATTATTCTGGGTACAGCACATAGAGTTGCAAATGGAAGAGACCCTCTTCTTAAAATGGTCAGGAATCACGAGGAAGTGGGCAAAGGAGCATTTCTGTACAAAGCAGCGGAGGAGGCTGCTACTCGGACTTGACTTCAGTATTAGGGGTGAGCAAAATGCATCAAATCTAATCTATCTCGAGTACTCACACCTGAAAGCCCGGATTAAGAAAACACAAGAGAAAAACTTTCGTCAACAGCTCCTCGATAAGAGGATGCACGGTATCTTCCACAGAAATGTGAAGGATTAGTCAATGTTTTGTGAGCTAACGTTTGCTTTCCTTAAATCGCCCGGATTAAAGTCTGGTACAGAGGGTTTCATTTTTGCATGCCAAGACGGTGTCATTTCCACCTTAACATACCGTCGCCACATTTTGAGCCAAGACATTCCCGATGATAGCTGCAGGGCGTGCCATGCACACTCCGAGCATTTAGCTCACATACTATCTAATTGTCCAACACACGCGGGAACGACCTACATTTAAAGGCACAATGTGGCACTAAGAGTACTTCATTACCAACTCTGTCACTCCTACGGCATTCACCTTAATATCGCTTCTCTAAATGCTCCTAGGGAAATTGAGTCAATTGTCGAGAATGGGAAGTGCCGCATATACTGGAACTTTATATTCTCGACAATTGTTTCTGTAGCTCACTCGAGGCCTGACATGGTACTTCTTGACTTCGAGAAGCGAACCATGTTCGTTACCGAATTTTCGGCACCAGCTGACAAAAACATCATAGCCAAGGAGAATGAAAAGAAAGAGAGGTATCGAGACCTTATAAGGGAGTTGCAATGATTGCACCCGGAATATTCTGTTAAACTGATCATCCTCATCATCGGCGCTCTTAGAGGTACCAAGGTACCAAGGCACGAGGCTTTTGCTGGATCGTCCTATTGATTCCTTTACAGACTGTAACCACCTATCTCACGGTTGTGAGACGTGGTTATGGCTGAAATTTTACCGCGATTTCGCTGGTAGCGGGTGCAATTTTTCAGATTAGCACCCTGCTCCAGGCGAAATCCTGCGGCTGTCCTTATAACAAATTTTTAATTATATAATATAAGAAGGGCATATTCTAATACTTGGAAATATGATACGTCATCTTCACCAAAATCTGGCTTATAAAATTTACAGCTTTTCAATGAAAATAATAAAAATTTCTTCAACATTATCCTATTTAACTTACTCTGACAACTTTCAAAGATAAGCTGTGTCTATTTGTCCTTGAAATTGATAATGCGATTAATAATACATATTTAATCAAATTAAATAGCACATACCTAACAAAAGCTGTTTAAAGTAATTTTGAATAACTTAAAAAATCATTGTTTTGTTTAAAGAACTCTTTTCCTCCTGTAGGTCGTGAATAATTATTATCTTTCGGGATAATTAATACAAAGTTGATAAATCTTCGGATTTTAAGTGTATTTTTTTTTGTTTAGTATATCTGGAAATGATTTAATCAATTAATAATCATTAACTTGCCTGTTTTCTCAGGAAAGTTGAGGGAAATGATGTATTGCTAAAGCAATAATAATTTGTTCCTACAATTACATTAAATTTCAATAAGTAACGTGTAGTCATTTTTTTTTTGAAAATCGCCTCGCTAGGTTAATGGAATCTTTGAATTGAAAATAATTTGCAGGTAGATCTTTTCTAATATAAATAAATGAAACAGAACGGAGATCTAATTTTAAAAAATTGACTATAGTTTGCTTACGACAAATAAAAGTAATTTTTCTTAAAGACTCGTCGTTTTTGGTAGAATATTAATCTTCTTGGCAGAAAAATCCATCTCTTAAGTTAAAAATTTAACTATTTAGTCACAAATTAACTTTTTTATGATAAAAAATAGTCTTTTTAATTGAACTGCCTACTTTTTTTGTGAATTTTTTGTAAATTTGTAAATTACCAAAATTGATAGAAATTTAGTGTATCCGAAGCTTTTTGGCAGAAATGCAAAAATTTCCTAAAATTTATGAACAATTGGCTAAATTTTCAGAAATTTATGAAAAATTATCAAATTACTAATAACTTCAGATTTCTACAATTTTCCAAAATTTTTGCTAATTTATCGGCAATTTATGGTAATTTATCAGTAATTTATAGTAAGTTATCACTTCGAGTATGTCCAATAATTATTCACTACTCACAATCAGTCTCTGGAATGTCAAATTATGATGAAGTGAGGTTATGATTCTGAAAGTCCTGGAAAGTGATTCTGACTCGAAATGCGCAAGCGCAACAGAAAGAAAAAGTAATCTTACTCAAAGAGCGCAAGCGCAGCAGCTAGAAAAAGTATTTTTGTAACTGCTTTTTCCCACGGTTTCGGAATTGGTCACAACATTTCGTGCGTGCGTTAGAAAAAATTGTTTTTCTAAACAATTTCAATTAGAAAATGGATTTGCGACGTTTCACTTGTCGCCGAGACTTATTTTCCGTAAATATCCGAGCAGAGTCCGAGCTGGTAAAGCTGGAAGTACCACTTTGCCCAAAGAACGTCAGACCTATGCCACAATTGAGGGCTTTTTCAAGGCTCATTTAATACCCAAAAGCCAAATTTTGGGATCTGCATTTTTTCAGAAAATTCATGAGGGTGCAAGCTTCACATAAAGTTAGCAGCACAATGGTAGAAATATTGGTTATATCAATTTTTGTTTCACAGGCATTGACGGCTCATTTAAAGCTCCTGCATTACGCACGGCGAAATTTTTCTAGAACAGCCCTATCATAAGAAACTTCCCTAAACATTAAATATGCACTAATTTCAAAAGTTAGGACATCAGAATTTAAGGCTCATTTTAGACTCTCGAGCGTCCCCAAAATAAATTTTGCAAAAGCATCCTTTAACACTGAAAAACCACCCCCTGCTGAAAAATGTTTATTAAGTGCACTAAATATACACCAATAATAAAACTGAATACATCAGAATTAAAGACACATTTTAGTCTCTCCTCGCCTCTAAAATAAAATTTCCAAAACTATCCCTTAACTTTAAAAAACCCCTAACCCAAAAGTGCTGATGATAGGCAAGAAAAAGTATTTGATCAGTTTTTAAATATTTACTGGCCATCTGAAAACATCATACTTGTTTCTAAAAACCACCCCTAATATTCTAAAACTATCCTGAAAAGGAATGCGATATTAAACTGAAAATGAAGTCAATCAGTACCATGGTAGAAATATTCGTTTTTTCAAATTTTTTCTTTCACAGGAATTAAAGCAAAAGTATTTTGTCACGTTTTTAAATATTTTCTAGTCATCAGAAGAAATCAAACCCCTTTCCAAGTAGAGGAATTCCCCTGTAAAGGAATGCCTAAGAGAAGTGTCCAAACATTGTATGCCCTTCGTAGGAATAAGAGCTAATTTAATATCTAAAGACGAATTGATGGCTTATTTGAGGCTCTTGCATTACCCCCGGAGCAATTAAAATACCCTAATATAAAAAACTATCCCAAACAATAAATATATTTACTAATCTAAAATGTTAGTACATCAGAATTTAAGGCTCATTTTAGGCTCTCCGATGCCCCCACGGTGGACTTGAACAAGTTTTAATTCTGTTGTAATACAACCCGTGATTTTTTGATTGGATATAATAGTTTCACACTTCAGGAGTATTTTCCAACAAATCTAAAAATCGCCCATTAAAAATTTTTTTTAAAATTTATTTTAACTTCTTTTTACAATTTTTTAATGGTTTATACTGTTTTCATACGTAAAAAGTAAAAATACTAAAAATATCCTGTATAACATAACTGCTGACATAAAATTTATTGATTTTTATTCATCAAGTACCATTCATAAGTTCTGCTAGCTTTACGTAAATCTGGCAGTACCATGCATAATTTTGAAAAAATGCAGAGCCCAAGATTTGGAATTTTAGTATTAAATGAGCCTTGAATGAGCCCTTAATTATGGCATAGGTCTGATTTTCTTTGCGAAAAGTGGTACATCTAGATTTACCTACCTAGCTAATTGAGAAGTCTAAAACACACATAAGGGAGAGCGGATCCTTTTCGCTTGTGAATCCGCATTGTACAACTTTTATAAACAATCTTTTATTACAATAAATATGACTTATTTATAATTTTGTAACAACACAGTTAGATGCAGCTAATGACACCAAAAATTGATTTTTCATAAAAATGTCACCTTTGTACCTTTTTAGTTTTGAACGACCGTATTAACCACTTAAACGATTTTTTTCCTCCTGCGTATATCTTGAAAAATTATATTTCGGTATAAATAATGTCATGTTGATGAATGCCATGAATGGAACTTCTTCTGGTTTAACATATTTTGAATTTACTTTAAAAAATTGCATTTGTTTTAACCATTTTCCCCTCAAAATCTTCAAAGGTTATTCTTTTCTGCTATTAATGACACAATTAAAGAATTTTTAAAGTACTATTTTTTCGTTTAGTGCATTTTTCAATTATTTAATCAATTATGAATTACGTATTTGCTATTTTTCCCAGGAAAAGTAAAGACAAGTCTATATTGTTCGAGAAATAATAATTTGTTAAAATATTCAAATTCAATCGCTCTGATTGAAGTATACTCCTTTTTGTATTAAACTGCCTGGCAAATTAATGAAATCTATCAATTGAAAATAAATTGCATGCAGATATTTCCTAAAGTATATAAATGAAAGAGAACGGAGAAGTAGTTTTAAGAAAAAACAAGAACTATACTTTCCTTTGAGCAATTAAACTTGATTCTTTAAGAACATAAAGTATAATTTCTTAGATAAGGAAATACTGAGTTATAAGCAGAATAGTGGAAAATATTCTAAAGACTATAATTTTTTTCACCTTGCCTATAGAAAGGAGCAAATAAGTGCTTATTAATTGTTTAAACAATTTAAAAAATTCTGTAATAAAAAATATATTATTCTCAACATCCGTTAATTGTGTCCTTTATTGTATAAAATAATACCATTTTACGATTTGAAGGAAAAAATCTATTGAAACAAATGAAATTTTTGAATCTAATTAATAAGTACGGTAAACAAGAAGTACTACTCTTAAAATGTATGAACTTTATATAATTTATTTCAAGAGATAACGCGGATTCAGGAATTACGAGGGAAAATTTGTTTAAACATTTAAAAATTGATCAAGAAATCTTTAATTATCTAAAAAATACTTGGCAACCCTTCAATTATCCATTAAAAATTATTCATGTTGATGAAATTTCGAAAAATACTGTGTTATTTGAATATAACTTGTTTGGATTCATTCAACTGTATGTATTTTTCCTTGTTTTATAAAATTTTACACAAGATGTAATTTTCTTTGGTACAGTTTGTTTTAAATAATTTGTCTTATTTTTACTAAGGCGAAGCTTTCAAGCACTCTCGATCTTGCTTAAAAGATACAACTTTTCTTTCTCTTTACTTGAAAAACAAAAATCTTCTGGGGTAAAAAAATCGTCTTTTGCATTAAATTCTTGTGTTCAAAATTAATTTTTTTGCGATTCATCACTTGAGTTAAAAATTCATCTTCTTTGTTAGAAAAGTAACTATCTTGTTATATATTAGTTTTTTCAATTAAATTTTTTTTTAATAACAATATAATTATTTCATTTTTGGTTGAAAATTGATTTTCCTTTTGAAAATTGATCTTTTATAGTTGAAAATGTATGTAATTTGTTAAGAATCTATCTTTCTGGGTCGAAAATTAACTCTCCTTGTTAAAAATGCTTTTTTTTATTGCAAAATTTTTTGTGTCTAAATTAATCTAGTTTAGTAAGAGATTTAACCATTTGGTGGATAGCTGAACCTAGTCAAATTAGACTATTTGTCAAAAAACTAAACTATTTTTATGAAAATATGACTTGTTCATAAAAAATGAACTTTCTGGTTAAATATCATATTATTGGGTTGAGAATTCAACCGTTTTATAGACTTAAAGTTTTTACTGAAAATTCTTTGTTTTAAATTGTATTTTTTCATGTTTTTTTGAAAAACTTTTCTTAAAATTGAGAAAATTTGAATAAGAATAATATCAAGTTTTAAATCCTATTTAACGTCCAAAAGTAAACATAATGTGTAGAATTCCTGCAAATAAAATCAAGAATAAAAGTCAGAACCGTGATATGTTTCTTTTTAAATTTAAAAAGAGAAACAAATTTTCCTGAAAAAGGGCAGGAAATAATTCCTTTTTTGTACAAAAATAAAAAAGAGTTTGCCTTTTTCATTTTTATTATTTTTAAATCAAAATAAAAAAGTTCAAAAAAATAATCGCCAACGTTTCAGCGTTCATACAGCATTCTTATCAAGACAAAAATAAATAAATTAATACATATATTAAAAAATATTAGAGCAGGAAGAAATAGGAACGAAACCACGATGCACTATCGGTACGGAAGAGAGCATGGTGGTTTTGATGCTGTTTTTGCCTGCTTTTATATTTTTATGATTAGTATGGTGATTATTAGTTACAAATTTTTTTTTTATTTGATAATAGTAAAAATGAAAAGATGAAAGTGATAAAAAAAAGCGAAGTAAGGCGATTTGATTAGCTAGCTTCTCATTTTTCGTTCCTCTTTTTTATTTTTTTCCAAAAAAATAAATCGTTTTCTTTCTCTCTTCAGGATAATTTTGATCGTTTTCAAAATTGAATAAGGAAATTTTATGGTGGTTTTCCACATGTAATCGTTAGTTTGATATTTTTATTTTCCGGAATTCCGTACAAAAACTTATCTTTTATCAATTGAAAATTGAACTATTTGGTAGAAATTTATGTATTTTGCAACAAATGTTTTTTTTAAAATAAATTAATCTTGTTTCTTAAAAACTCCATGTATGTTTTGGCATGAGATCTCGGAAATTTAATATTTTATTTAATATGATATTTACATTAATTTTATTTTAAAGAAGTTATTTCTTCTTTATTATCCTATTTTCGCAAATAAATCACTTTTCTGCCTATGTTTTGAAAGTATTTTGGACTGTGTTAATTTTCGAGGGTGAGGGGGTCAGAAATAGACTCAGACTGCTAACGTACGAGGGACATCTCACTGAGGAATCACGAGCAGGACTCACGAGTTATTTCGTCAAAAATCGTACGGGAATCTGTAAGAATTCTGAGTGAGATGAAACCCAATAAATCGTAATAGATTCAATAAATCCTAAGAAATCCTAAATAAAATATCCCTTGGTAACGCAGTTTATGGACAACCCCTTAGCTCCAAATTTTCTGGTAAAGTTTGTCACACTTCAAATGATGATAAACAGTTTTTTATGAGCTACATATATTATTGTGCTTGATGGTAGGATACAAGGCCAGATAGAGGTTACACATTTGTAGCACTAATAGTTTATTAAAATTTCTTCTTGCACTTTATTTTAAAAAGCTTTCAAAAAAGAAACGACCCGCTTAGCCCGATTTTACGAAAGTTGCTTACAGACATTCCTCCAGTGTACAAACGTTGATCAATCTTTTTTTTCTGTTAATGAACTAGATGCAATGGAAACTTCAGTTGGTGCAGTTGGACCATCTAAACCCACGCTTCTGCCATATATAAATACTCTTTCAGAATACGCCCAAATTTTTGTAAAGATTCAGGGTCGCAAGCAAATCTCAGGTGGAATGATTGACGCGGTAGAGTCACGGCTTCGAATTTATCAACCCCATCATCGCATATTATTTTTATAAGAATCAATTATCCGAGTGTTTTGTAATAGACGGTCACCGGATGTACCATACTATTCTACACGAGGATTCTGGAGATAGTAGTGGTAAAAATACTCTTGCTTCGATTACGGTACGTGCTCGAAACCCACATCGAAAAAATGCGAATTGGCAATATTGGGGGTTGCTGAAAAATTGGAATGCAACACAAAATCTTCCAGAATGGATTGAGAAAACTCTTTATTCTAATCCAAAGCTCCCCACAAGAAAGTCTATGCCGACTGCGGCCAACAGGCCTCGTAAGACCTGAGAATAAACTTTTTATTTCAAATTTGCGGTAGGGGTTACAAGGACCACTACTTTTTGGCCCCTCGCGGATTTCTTTCTACAGTCATATTTATTGTATCATTTAATTTAAACTACACATATTATTTCTAATTAAAAGAATTTTAAATCGAATTATTTAAAATTTAAAGATTTTAAAATTCTACCAAACTAAATTTTTATGAAATTTATTCACCTTTAGTCTCGCCATCCAAAAAAGAAACATTTTTAATTCTAAGCCTTTAAGATTCCATTTTTCTATAATTTTTTGTCCAATTGAGCTTGAAATGTCGAACTTTTTGGAACATTCTTTGAATAAAAAAAATCCCATTGAAAGTTACTTTGTATTTTGATAGTATCTATAGAATATATCAATTCCATAGGCATCGGAAATGGCTAAATTGCGATACACTACTTGGTGCCAAAAATCCGAACTAGAAAGAATAGGTATTATTTTAAAGATGCATCTTAATTATTGCATAAAAGTATTTTTACGATTTTCTTTCTGAGTTTAAAGTATTTGTTAGATACTATAAAAACATCTTTATCGGAAACAAAGTGTTTATATGAAATGTAATATATGATATATGATAACAATATTTAGAAACAGAAAAAATTATTGTACTATTCATTGTGTTTTCAACAAATTATAAAATTAAATGGACTTATTTTGAAAAAGTTATTTCTAACGAAATTTTCAATAACTTATACAGAAAATATGTACTACTTAAAAATCTGATCTAAAAATTTGGTTAACATTTTTATTTCAATTTCAATCGGCTATTATTCATATTAATTGCATAGTCTGGATAAAATTTGTCGCTACACACAATAAGTAAAGTTTATTTAGGCTTACGAACGATTTGTTTTTGAAGAAAATTTATTTGTAGTATTCAATAATTGATTCATAATTCTCAAAACAAGTTTAAAAATAATTTGATGAAAAAATTAAAATACATTTTTTAAACTATAACTATTATTTCCAGTTCCATATTCGGCACCAGGTGGCGAAATGGTCGACCACCATTCTCAACGCAATACAATATTTTTCCATTTTGAAAGATCAAAATATAAGCAAATTTTTTTTTAATATGGTCAACATTTTTTCAAATAAATTTTTATGTTAAAGCATAATTTTAAAAAAATTTTAAAAATGTAGACTCTTATAATTTTAGGAGCTTTTAGCCTGAAATATTTTAATTTAGTTTTCAATTCCAACTTTTCCCTATTTGAATTGTCAAAACTCTAAAGTTATCAATTTTGTTATGAAAGTTTTGAATTTCGAAGGCATCTGTTAAAAAATGGTCCTAACGCCAGAGTAGCTTCGATACCCTCTCCATTTACAAGTATTGAAACGTTCTTAATAAAACCAACAAAAATTGATTTTTAGAAACTTGGTAAATACATTTTAACCTCTATTTAAAATTTATTCAAAGTTAAACGGAACGATGAAAATAAAGAAAAAGATTTTGGCTGCTCTCGTTTTTCTTTCTTCTTTATAAATTTTATTAAAAAATTTTTCAACTTTGACTCGTTTTCAAACTTTTATTTGAGGTTTCATTTTGAGAACAAATTAATTCATTTGACAAAATAAAAATTAAATAGAAATTGGAAATAAAATGTATGGTAATTTGGCGTAAAAAAACCAGACCCCCGGTGTCAACGATGGTGAGGCGTAAGATAGATGTGTTGACATTTTATTACGACTCGACTGAAAAATCATTCTTAGTTGAAAATTCAACTACGGTTGAAAAGCGGTCTTTGTGGTTTAATCCAAATAAGCTACTTCATTAAAAATTCGTTTTTTCTACTTTGAATTAATTTTTGTTACTGAAAATTTAACTATTTTAGTTAAAACTTTAACTAGTTTCTTGCAAATTTAGTGTTTTCTTTTGGTTGAAAATCAATTTTTTAAATTGAAAATGTATCTATTCCAGTAATATGCCAACTATGTTAGCCGATAAATAAGAATTTAAGAGACATATTTGACTTGGAATAAGTAGAGCAAGGCATATATGTAAACTGATTGTGAAGGGAATGGGGTCGTCTAACACGTAAAATGCATTCATAAAATACATACAAATATTCTATTTCCGGTAGAAAAGTTTTATGTTGCTGTTGGAAATCACTGCTTTTGGGTAGGAATTAATTTTCCTTGTTAAAATTTGAACTTATGGGCCCACCAAACCGTGAAATACATGTATAAAACTCGTACAATTATTGAACATTTAGTTGAAAAAATCACTTGTTTTTTAGAAGAAATTTTCTCTTTTCTGTTTGAATGATTTATTTCGGTTGAAATTTAAACTGCACCCTGATTTGATGGAACCTTTTGATGGAACCTTATATCACTTTAAATGGTTTCCTTTTGGTTTATATGAAGCTCCTTACGTTTTTGCTAAAAATCATGATACCTATGCTTTCTTATTTGAGAATTACAGTTTACTGTTCGGTTTTTTAAACATCTACAAGTTGATCTTGAAGAGGAGGCGCGTAATACAATTATATAATTTAAACGAACTTACCTAGCGAAGCTCAAATACATTTCTATCAAAGCCTCCTTTGAATGGCTCAATTCCACCCTTCTGTAATCATATCTTAACCCATTAACAAATTTTTTAGTTCTCCTCAAATTATTACGACAATATTACTTTAAAGTAATGACAGTTCAGGTATTCAGAGGAGGCGTTGATATAACCCCAATCGAAGTTCACTAGGTAAGTTCGTTCAATTGTCTAATTTGTCTATCTTGTCGGAAGTGCAATATTTTTACATAAATATTTTTTTAGAGAAAAAGTTAGGAAATTAAAGCGGTTCAGATTCACTTTAATATAGTACCTAAATTAATTTTACCTGAATATCAACTGAACTTTAAGTTGAAAAATATCATATAAAAATAGGTTTGAATTATTACTTTAATTCAGAAACTTTAGAGGCATGATCAGAAAATGATTGATTGAATCTCGTGTGAAGTTTCAAGGTGTAATAAATCTTGGTAATATAAAAAATTATAAGATGTCAGATAAATATGCTTTGTCATTTGACTCAGTGTATATATGAAAATAAATTCAAAAATTTTTCCAGTTAACTTTTATCAAAATTTTAAAAAATTAGTTTGAAATTGTCTATGGTTTCGTATCTACCTTGTAAAAATGCAGATCATCATTTTACCAGGTGTATACATATGAAACCGGTATTGCCATCTAGCGGCCAGTAGGCACACTTGTAGGCACTGTCGGAACTTACCATTTGTGCTAATTGGCGTA
>NC_046665.1:102912806-102916296 GCF_010883055.1 Belonocnema kinseyi | reverse complement strand
ACACCATGAGCCCACTCCTCTTTTGCCTTACATTATTGCCACTATCTCTAGCACTTCGCCGTTCCGACGGGTACTTGTGCGGCAAACCTGCAGATCGAAAGTTCAAGGTCACTTATGTATTTTACATGGACGATCTTAAGATCTATGCTAAAAACAGAGAGCAACTGCATTTAGCTCTGGGGATTGTCGAACGATATACTCAGGGAATTGGAATTGAATTAGGGTTAGACAAATGTGCCAAGGTTTATTTAAAGCGAGGAAAACTTAATGGCATCCCTGAAGATCCTGAGCTCGTTGATAGAAGCGCTATACGAACACCTTTGCGCTGGAGAGACTTATACATACCTGGGTGTGCCACAGAGCTGCATTCAGGATGTGACATCTATACAGGATACTCCCCGAAGCAGATACAAACGTCTCATTTAACAGATTTGGTCTTCCGAACTGTCGGCGAGGAACAAAGTATCTGCAACGAACATGCTTGCCGTCCCGGTACTACTCTATTCATTTGGACTAGTTCCATGGACGAAGAACGAGCTCAGATCTCTTGATACCTTTTTCTCTAGAGGTACCGGTCCCACGACTCTCCGGAGACGAACAACTCCCTTGCTAGGCTAGTGTTCACCGCATGGGCCACCGAGACTCTTCCAGAGTGCGAGGCGGGAATCGAACCCGCAAGTCGAAGGAGTGGGTCCAAAGCCTACGCTTTAGCCCCCACGACCATCGTCCCACTTTAAAATTATAAATTGTGAAGTTGATAAATGTTTTAAGCTGTTGGACAAATAACTACTAGTCCTGAAAATACTTGAAAATTTAACAATAACCATTGTCATAAATAATTCTCGTGACAAAATATTCAAATTTAAGGTTTGATCATATTTTAATTCTCTTTAATCGCTTAAATGACTATGGATATTTAAAAAAATGAATCTGATAATATTTAGTAAAATATAACAACATAAATGCTTATAAACAATTTGGGTGAACAAATTTTAAATGTTGGAAATTATTGTTTACTTTGCTCATATTAAAAAAAAAAATTAATTCACATCTTTGCCACAAGAATTGTTCATCACAATGGTTATTATAAACTTTTAAATTAGTTTTGAAATTCAGTGTCATTTCTACATTAATATGAATCACTTTTAGCAAACAAAAATTTTCGATAATAAGACTATTTGTCAATCTCTTAATAAAATTTGTTCATAACAAATTGATGGACAATAAAGAAGTTATTATTTCATAAGTCCCTAAACATTTATTTAAAAAAGGTCAAGTTTTCCTGATCAGTTATTAAAGCGTAAATAATTGTTATGTACGAAATTACAGTTTTTCTATACTTTGAGGAGAAAAATTATTAATAAAGAAAGAAAGGAGACAAATTTCGCAGCTTCAAGCTCTCTACAATATAATAAACTTTAATTTTTCAAATCAAAATCGGACCAAAATTAAAAACCAAACATTTTTGAGCGCAAGAAGTGCATTGCCTCTCACTGTGCGACGTTCGAACTTTACGCACGCTACATTGAACTTTACGCCCAATAGAAGAAACTTTACGCCCGCTACACATAAACTGCACCACGCAAGTGAGAATCTGAAAAAATATATCATAGTGGTGCAATAATTGTAATGAGTGGTGCGTTAGAGCGCATTTGAAGTTCTTTAAGATAGCGTATCATAATAATTTTGTATCATACCATATGTAATACATCAATTTTTCTGAAATGTACGACACAGTGAATAAGTGAAAAATGTATATTTACTGAAAGAACCTCAGCCTTTTCGAAGGCGTCCGAGTAGATGTATGGAATGAAGATATATTAGCAAAATAGAATTCGTTCGTTTCAAAGGGACAAGGAAGGAGGCCAGCGATCTTTGCAAGTATTAGCGAACGTAAAGTATTGGAGTTGGTGGTTTCTTCAAACGATTGTGATTTTTTAGCCTTTAAACTCGGATTTTCAGACAGTATTGCAGGATTGGTGGAAGCTCATAACCTCTCAAACATATATGCTGCCCTGAAAGTCCCTCTTCAATATAAAGCGAGACAACAATTTAACAGGCACGATACTAGAAATTGTCATCATGAACTCAGATATCCTCAACCTGGTTATTGATGATCAAGGGACCGTAGCTCTGGGGGCTCAAAGTACCGTACTGACAGTAACTCTTACTTTTTAAACATCCCTATTTCACATTTCAAGCATGTCTATCCCCCATATTCTCTAACTGTACAAGCGTCCGAATCATAATGAAACAATAAGAATTTTCCATACCGAACTCAGCCAAAAAATTTCCATACCGAACTCAGACAAAAAATGTATCACACTCAACAGAATATGCACTATAGGTGCCATAAAATTATCTATAAAAATTCCCTAGCAGCTTTTCATCTCGTTGCACCCGATTTGCCCATCAATACAGATTGAGTTTTTAGAAGAGAATACCTGACAAGAGAAAGAGTAGAGATTCATTGTGGCGTAGCAGCCTAGTAACCCATTTAAACCCTACCAGAACTATCCCTGTTATCGACAAGGAGTCAATACTCGCGCAGGATCAAATAACGGACTATAGGAGAACAGAATCCTAAAAAATTAACAAAACAAGCAAATTCGCGTGAAGTTATTTCAGTAGCAGTATTGAACCAGGAAGTGAAAGATAAGCATGAATGAAATCAAAGCAGAAATAAAATCAGCAGATAGTATGTTGTCGGAAGAAGCAGTGATTTAAATTTCAACGAGGAGTGCCACACATATACGATAATCACTACCAAAGAAGGCTTGGAAGACAAAATAGATCCACAGGAACTCATTCCTTTTGAATATCATCTACTTACAGGGGATGAATTGGACGAATATTTTATAGACGAAGATTCTTCACCATCTGAAGATCGAGTGAAAGACATTTTAGATATTTTATAGTTTAAACACTTCAATCCAGAAGAAGTAAGTCTTGTGACGGAAATAATCAAGAAATTCCCAGAGGTTTTTCATTTAAATGGAGAATCTTTAACACCACACGCACCGTTAATCACAAATTAAATGCTGGTGACGACATTCATATTACCGTTTGATCTTGTCGATTTTCTCCCTTTTAAAATGAAGAAGCAAAAATAGCACTCGAAAGGATGTTAACAGAGGTTGCAATCGGACACTTAAAATCATCCTACAGTTTGCCTATGTTAATAATTCCAAAGAATGGACTACACAGGGAAAAGAAAAGATGCAGTAGTAATTGATTTTAAAGTAATGAATGAGAAGAATATTTGGATGCTTACACACTTTAGAATATTACGTAACAATTAGATCACTTGAGGAAAGCTCAATATTTTACATTCATTGACTTACGAGGGTAGTTCAATAAGTCCTTAGAATGACCAACAGATGGCGCACGAATCGCTCCAAATTATCTGTTTTCAGTCAGCACCACTCCCGACTAGATATATGGTGCAGTCACAGTCCACATCTTCTGAGTTTACGTGTTTTTATAACCA
>NC_046665.1:102906015-102912706 GCF_010883055.1 Belonocnema kinseyi | reverse complement strand
ATTATACTTATTGACTACTTGGAAAAGGGTAAAACAATCACTGGTGAATATTATGCATCATTATTAGAGTAGCTGAAAGAAGAAATTAAAAAAAAAAAACGACCACATTTGGCGAGAAAAAAATTCTCTTTCATCACGACAACGCCCGATTGACCAAGTGTATAGAGCTCCAAGGAGATTATGTTGAAAAATAAAAATAAATTTACCCAAAAAAAATTGTTTTTATACTTCATTCTAAGGACTTATTGAACTACCCTCGTACCTAGTGGCTTTCACCAAAATTGCATGTCCCTATGAGATTCAAAAACTAACTGGCAACCTTTTAACGACCAACGACTGAAGTGCTTTTAGGACTTGAAGGAGTAGAACTATCAGTCTATGTCGACGATATAGTAATCGAAGCAAAAAATCTAGAAGAACACAAGAAAAGGTAAAACACCTTCTAAAAATATTAGAAGGAACAAATCTGTCGATCCAGCCTGACGAAAAAGATTTTTTATTTAAAGAGATCGCCTGCTTAGGTCACATAATTAGCAGCGATAGTGTGAACCTGACCCAAAGAAAATTTAGGCTATGGAAAAATTTCCTATGCCCAAGAATTAAAAAAATATATAACAGTTTTCAGGTCTAGCCAAATATTATAGAACGTTCATTTAAGATTTCTGAGAAATCTTTACAAATATGAGGCAAGCATTGTGCGAAAGTCCCATATTACAATACCCAGACTTCCAAAAGTCATTCACTATAACCACAGATACTTCAGGTCATTTAGTTGGCTCTGTATCAAGACAAGGATACAAAGTATGAGACCTTTCCATATCCTACTTTTCCCATGTGCTAAACAGTGCTGAATGCAATTATTCAACAACAGAAAATGAATGACTTGCAGTTTTATATGCAATCCATCAGTATCGACCTGACATCTATGAAAGGGAGTATACTGCAGTTGTTGACCTTGAACACCTGGAATGCATAAACTTAGTCAATGATCCAGGACAAAGATTAATTCGTTGGCGTTTAGAAGTAGGGGATTATGAATACAATTTCAAGCACAAACCTGGGAAATTACACAAAAATGCCGATGCACTTTCTAGAAATCCTCTTATGAAAAGTTCCTTAGAAGAAAGTTCGAAACAATATAAAAATAACACTATTACCACATTATTATAAAAAGAACAGTCAACTATAAATGTTATTTCAAACCCTACAGTGTCAAAAGTACAAAATACCAGTTCAAAGCCCCCGCGATGAAAAGATACAAAATGAGGCTACGTCGGAAGCTGCTATCAAGAGTCTACTCCAGAACACGAAGATGATTTTAATGTCCCCGAAATACGAGCACCTTTCATATTAAGTAAACAGCGGAGTATTTTATCCAGCTTGAATCTACCTTTAAAATATCCTATATCTAACAAATTACCCAAAAGTTCTCCTTCTAAAATTTCAGAATGTTTTCGGAAATTATGCGAAGATTAAGTTGCTCGAGAAAGTCTCGTTTCTGGAAAGCCAATAGAAAACCAACAAAGGAGAGCCATAATAACAATGAGTCCTCCCCAAACTGGTAGCGAGGACTGCGCATCTGAAGAAGAAGAATAACGAGGAAGTACGGAAAATAGTTCAAATGTAACCCGAGAAAAGATTTACAAAACTCCTTTTACCAATTGAATGAATTCTTGAAAACTCATGATGAATGAAAGTAGAAAGAAGAGGCAAAAGAAAACCAAGAAGCTGATAGAGGCATAATGGTCTTATTAAAAAGAGAAAACGACCCAAAAACTCTTTGCGAAATCGAAGGCCTGGAACCAACTAGCTAATCGGAACGAAGACTCAGCCGACATGCCTGGCCTATAATGCCTCCGCCTAAATGCCCATTAAATTTCGATGGCAATGCACCATCAAAATACAAATTTTTAGAGAAAATTTGACATACTTGGGGGAGAAAGAAAAATATCCCAAGGTAGGAGAAGTCCAAATAAATCTCCGCGATTGATACAACTTCTATACGATAATTCTAAAAGTAAGCCATTGAGACGCATTAAATAAGAGGAATTTAAAAATTACATTACAAAAGCTACATTTGGCTCTAAAGAACGCGAACATTCAATCTTTTAGAATTTCAAATCATAGACATCTAATTAAATAATATCCCAAAACCACAATTTTGAAAATTATAAAAGAAATTTTCGAAGATAGTAATATCGAAATCGTACTAGGCTATGGAAATGTACGAGTACCCCGTGTAGAAGATCGGCGTCAGAAAATAATAGAAAACTGCGAAAGAAAAATAAAAGGACACAAAGAAGATAATAAAACCTCAGGAAAAATACGGGTAGGAATAAAGGAGCAAGTTATTGATTTTGTGCGCAAATAGAGACTTTTGATAAAGTATCCTTCGCCACTGTAGGACCACTACCGACAACTTCAAATGGAAATTGACACATCCTTACTGTGCAAGAGAATTTATTAAAATATTGTATTGCGGTCGCCATACCAGAGATCACAGCTCTAGCAAAAAATTTAATTTCACTATATGGTGTACCTACAGCTATATGAACCTATCGAGTTAGTGCGTTTATAGGGAAACTTTCTAAAAAATTCTAAAAATCGAAAGAAGTCATGAAGTTTACAAGCCTGGGGCGGGTTTCTACCCTTTGTTATATTTTTTTATGATACATCGATCCATGCAGCCACCAAGTTCTATTTTAGAGACTGTCGATGGATAAAGGCTTCAGAAATATTTTAATAAATTAAATGTGGCTTGTATGGAATAAATAATAGAGTATTTCCTTTTACAGGATGGCTGAGTCAATTCGTCGTCATAAAGTTATATTATGTTATGTTCCTTAACTATCATACTGAGAAAATAAAGCTCAGAGTTTACCAATATTACCAATCCTCTACAAAAATTTGGTGAAAGATCGAAATAAGTTTATTGGTCAAAAGTAGAGAATGATTAAGAACTCATTCATAAACTTTTAGTACTATTATAAAAGTATTTTAGCGGATGTGAAAAATTGATTTTGGATACGGCGTGATACGAGATACAAAAAATTCATTTTTTCTCAGAATTATAGTAAGCCATATTCACAAATTATTTATGACAAAAACTATCAATAATGAAATTTTCAAGTAAAAATTTAAACAAAATGATAGCCTACATTATTTTTTTGTATGATATACCTGAATACGTACATAGAATAGAAGAATCCCATTATGATAAACTATTTGATGTGAAATGCTTAGTAGACGATACTAATCGCGAAAACTTATTTATCCAAATTAGTGACGGTGAACCAAGAATTCGATTAGCAAATTGAAAAGGAAGATAATCTTTTAATATGTATAGATTACCAAAAAATAATATTAATCAAACTATATAAGTGGGGAAATGCATGCGAATATCGTTATTCCAGAAGGGAATGTCATGGAATTCTGTAATTGAAGTGTAAAGAGAAATAATCACCTTCCTGAGCAATAGAAAAAAATGGAGAAAGAATTTCGGGGTTAATAGGATAACAAAACAAAAACTACTAGCTCCACAAATTCTTTCAGAAACTAGATTTACAGGCTTTCATAATGCAATAATTTTATTGCAGTATTAAGCTAAGTACATTGTTATCAATAGCGTAAGGTAAATAATTATTGAAACACATAGATAGATGTATACTTCATAATTGCTATTGCACCCCGAAATCAATAACATAAGTAATATTATTATATGAAAACAGGAAAATGAGAAAGGACAAAATTGAATAAAAATAAGCAGCAATTTGATAAACAAAAAGAGCGAAGAGGAATTAGAGGTTGCCCCTTTTTCTTTTCTTTTTGTAAAGTAAAAACAATAAAAATAAACTTTATTGGGATAATTTTCAAGGTAAAGATGGACAGATTCTATGCAGCGCCGAAGTTCACTTAATGGAAATGGATTCCATTCCTTTTTTATTCATCACTGCCAGAAGTTATGCACAGTGCAGCATTTAACTAATTAAACAAAACGCCAGACTATTCTATGAGAAGCGAAATTCAATATATTGAATGCAACTCAACATCAAAGCCACCAAACAACATATTAACTACAACTATCGGACGGGCTGGGAAAGACTGTTGAGGGAATTTTGCAGCCACAAAGTGAAACTCAATAATTTACAAATAAAAATATAGAACTTAGGAAAGGAAAACAAATATCTGGAAACAATTTTACCTGAAATTCAATATCATGAATCCGAAAGCGAACTTCTTTCCAAAACAATAAAAAGACTTTGAGTGCCTATGCTAGGATTTATCGGATCTTTTCTAGGATAAGTGGTTGGACTCTTTTTCTCAGAAGATGGATGCGAACATGCCGACATTATGAAAGAACTTTACAAAAGAGAAAATATTTTCGGCCGTATATTAGGCATGTAAGCGAAAATAGTCGAGGCAGAAATGAAATTGATGATTTGTATATATATAGTGAATTAGTGCGACTTACTATACCTCAACAATATATAATAATGAACCGTACATACTGAAGCAAAGTGTGAATAAATCTTTGACATTCTGCGAAATTTTACAGAAATCATAGAAAATGCTAGAGAAAAAAGTGAATTCAGACTTGATAAATAATAAACAACTGCAGAAAACTATTGTAAAAGTTCAAAAAGAAATAGTTAAATATGAATTCCCTTCACCCCATTAAGAATATCAAGGCTGAACAACTACACCAAATAAGGAAGGTCCATATTGAGGACCTTACGAGCAGACTGCTAGTATTAATAGACATACTCTTCGGAGATAGAAGAACCGATCATCTGCATAAAATATATCCCTAACCCGTACATTCAAATTTTATTGAAAATATAACAGGATCCGCTAATATATTACCAAAAAAACCATATATAACTTTCTTATATGACGATTAGAAGTTTTTCTTGTCTCATAAAGAATGTCAAAACTCTTAAATGAAAACTACAGACAGTATTATGTGTGAAGCAAACCAACCCATACATTTATCTTGAGCCCGTACCTTGTGTGAGCTTTTCACGCGAATTAGTGAATCTATACTAACGTTGCAAAATTGTGAAATAAGAATCAAAGCGCAGGAAGACACTTTTTGGCTACAAATGATCTTACTACAAATATAGCTGTACTTATATAAAAATAGAGAAAAACATCGAACGCGTCCTTGGGTTGCGGACAGAGGGTCCCTGTACAAAGGGCTTCTACTGTATATGGTTACAAAAATAAATATGCAGTCGCGGACAATTGTCAGGGGTTGGCCCGGAGGTATTAACCCTTAAGCGGAGGTGTGAAAACCGTGCCGAAAGCTGAATGGCACCTTGTTGAGGTGTCTAGAGCAGTAACTCTGGGATACCGGGCGACCTCTCAGAGTACGCAGCCTCATTCTTGCATGCAGGGCTCTACAAGATGGACGAACCCCCTTCCCTAGCTTATCTTGGGCACAACAATGACAACACCAAACATAGTTGCAGTAAGTGCGGTTCAAAACAACAGAACGCGCAGGGCTCCCGACAATGAGTCGGCCAACAATGCCGACCACTCTAGAGCTGGGGGAGTTAATTAAAATGGATTCAGTGCGATTGATCGGCGGGATCTCGCGACATTTAGGTGAACGAAGCGACTGAATCACGACTTGCTAGAGTGCTACAATGCGAGTGTGGCCCCTAAACGGAGTTACATGGCACGGCTGCATGCTCTGTGGTGCGAGAAACACTCGGAGTTATCGCACTTTTCGCAGCAACGTCTGCAAAACCATGCTGCACTACTCCGAAAAAGAGGCTATGTAAGCGGAACGTCTACTCTACCACAGCTAGAACAAGCCGGCAACAGAGAAAGAGAGGCGGCACTAAGCCCAACCGCAAGCAGGCATCCAGAAATGGATGACGAGCTTCGTGGACATTTTTCCGGAGAATCCGACCTCTGGACTAACAATTATTGTGTGTATAGTGCAGCAAGAGCTTTGGACGATGCGAGCCGTAAAATACGAGGGTTGATCAAATATAAACCGGAATTTTACAAATATTTTTCTTAGCCAATCGCAAGCACTCTCACAGTGTAGGTTCTTGTAATGTAGTGTATTAGGAGTGGGTGAAACGCTTGGTGAGCTGTTTGACTCAGTCAATTCGTCAGTACAGCTATGAGTGAGCAACAGGTTCCAGCGTCCGTTGCACAACGGGTTATAATAAAATTTTTAACTAAAGAAGACGTTAAACCGTGCGAAATTTTGACTCGATTGAAGGATCAGTATGGGGATGATACTCTATCTAAAATTCAAGTGTTTGATTGGGCCAAAAAGTTTAAGAGTGGACGAGAAAGTGTGGAAAATGTGAGTCATAATCGACGTCCAAAATCAAGTGTCTCTGGCGATAAAATTGGTGCAGTTCGTGACCTTATTGAAAGTGACAGGCGGTTCACTATTCATGAAATCGCTTTACAGGTGGGCATTAGCTATGGAAGCGCTCAAACAATCATTAAAAATCATCTTGGTTTCAAAAAAATCTGTGCCCGATGGGTCCCGAAGTTATTGAACGAAGATCAAAAAAAACATCCGACTGCCAATCAGTAAGAAACATCTGAATCGTTTTCAGCTGGAGGGAGAGACTTTTTTGAAGCATATCGTGACATGTGATGAAACATGGGTGCATCATTACACTCCCGAGTCCAAGATGGCGAGTAAAGAATGGCGAAGGAA
>NC_046665.1:102897726-102905915 GCF_010883055.1 Belonocnema kinseyi | reverse complement strand
ACAGAAGCAAAAGACGCGGTAACCCCATCAGAAACGTCATCCTTCTTCATGACAATGCCAGGCCACATACGGCGGGTGATACGAAACAAAAACTGGAGGATAAGCATTGGGAAACCCTTAAGCATCCTCCATACAGTCCAGATTTGTCAGCCTGTGACTATCATTTGTTTGCGTCCATGATAGATGCACTTGGAGGATTGCGATTTGACAACGATCAAGATGTTGAGGAATTCGTGCGCAATTGGTTGATGACTCGACCTCAAAGTTTCTACTAGCAAGGAATTAACAAGCTTCCAAACCGCTGGAAAAAATGTGTAGAGCGTGAAGGAGACTATGTAGAAAAATAATCAATAGTGTTTTTGTATTGTTTTATAAATAAATAAATATTAAAAATTAATTACGGTTAATATTTGATTCACCCTCGTAAAACTAACGGTTGATCGAAAGACCAAAAGACGAATGTATCAACTTGCCATAAAGATAGACTGGGCAAGAAAGTACGCGTCCCGCATTCAGTGTGTGATTGACTACATCACATCCGGCAGGAATTTCACCGCCAAGGTTCGAAAGTTCGCGCATGAATTCCGGATCCATTATCACACACTTAACAAGTCAAAGCTGCTGACCATGAGACATCATATTGTTGAAAGAATACGGATACTATCTGACGCTAAAAGAAGTCTAGAGCGAAGGGAGAGGTGGGTCAGAGAAAATCAACAGTTTCTCTCTGACCCATCTCGACTCTTTCAAGACCCTCCAGTTACTGTCGAACACCCGCCCCAACCAGAGGCGATCGAAGTATTTTAGAGAGAAGTCAACGAAGTGCAGCATAGACTGGACGAAGACTTAGAAAATATAAATAGCTTCAAGGTGCTATGTCATGCCCTCATAACACCTGATAAAGAATGCCCACCTATCATTACCGAGGAGGTGAAAAAAGTACTGAGAGAGATGAAGAACTATTCCGCAACGGGACCAGATTGTATCAAGACCTTCTGGTGGAAGAAGTTTCCTTCAACCCATCAGCATTCAGCCTGTATTTTCACCTCATATTTAAAGTCAGAAGAGCCGATTCCGTTGTGATTGCTGGAAGGGCGCACAATACTCCTGCCGAAAATAGGCAACTCAGCTGACGCGAAGAATTACAGGCCAATTACTTGTCTGAACACACTGTATAAGATATTCACAGCTATCCTAAATGATAGGATTGTTCGGGCAATCGAACCTGTGTGGCAAGAAATTTATGAACAACTAGGCTCAAAGAAAGGCGTAGAAGGATTCCGGGAGAACCTGCTCATCGATAGATGTGTTTGCAAAGATGCAGCATTACACCAGCGTGACCTATCGATGGCTTGGATTGATTATCAGAAAGTTTTCGATTCGACCTCCCATAGACTTATCATCTGTCTTTTGGAAATCTTAAAGGTTCATCCGCAAATACTTAGGTGCATAGAGAGATTGATGCTGCTTTGGAAAACCAGATTTAATATCTCATCTGGAAAAAATCGTGTGACAACTAACAAGGTCACCTTTCAGAGAGGTGTCTTACAGGGCGACACCATGAGCCCACTACGCTTTTGCCTTGTACTTGTGCGGCAAACCTGAAGATCGAAAGTGCAAGGTCACTCATGTATTTTACATGGACAATCTTAAAATCTATGCTAAAAACAAAGAGCAACTACATCTAGCTCTAGGGATTGTCGAACGATATACTAAGGAAATTGGAATTAAATTTGTGTTAGACAAGTGCGCCAAGGTTTATTTGAAGTAAGAAAACTTAATGGCATCCCTGAAGATTCTGAGCTCGTTGATAGAAGCGCTATACAACACGTTTGCGCTGGAGAGACTTATACATACCCGGGCGTGCCACAGAGACGCATTCAGGATGTGACATCTGTAAAGGATACTTTCCGAAACAGATAGAAACGTCTCATCCGGCAGATTTGGTCTTCCGAACTGTTGGCGAGGAGCAAAGTATCTGTAACGAACATGCGTGCTGTCCCGGTAAGTGCTCTATTCATTTGGAGTAGTTCCATGGACGAAAAAGGAGCAAGAACAAGAAAGGTTATGCACATGAACTAAAGCATGCATCTTAAGTCTTCTGTTCCGCGACTGTACATCTCAAGCCGTCAAGGGGGTCGCGGAATATTGAGTCTCGAATTTCTTCACAACAGGATTATTCTGGGTACAGCACATAGAGTTGCAAATGCAATGCAATAAGAGGATGCACGGTATCTTCCACAGAAATGTGAAGGATCAGTCTATGTCTTGTGAGCTAACGTTTGCTTTCCTTAAATCGCCCGGATTGAAGTCTGGTACGGAGGGTTTCATTTTTGCATGCCAAGACGGTTTCCACCTTAACATATCGTCCCCACATTTTGAGTCAAGACATTCCCGATGATAGCTGCAGGACGTGCCATGCACACCCCGAGCATTTAGCTCACATACTATCTAGTTGTCCAATTCACGCGGGAACGACCTACATTCACAGGCACAATGCGGCACTAAGAGTGCCTCATTACCATCTCTGTCACTCTTACAGCATTAACATTAATATCGCTCCTCTAAATGCTCCTAGGGAAATCGAGTCAATGGTCAAGAATGGGAAGTGCCGCATACACTGGAACTTTATATTCTCGACAATTGTTTCTGTTGCTCACTTGAAGCCGGACATGGTTCTTCTTGACTTCAAGAAGCGAACCATGTTCGTTATCGAATTTTCGGCACCAGCTGACAAAAACATCATAGCCAAGGAGAATGAAAAGAAAGAGAGATATCAAGACCTTATAAGGGAGTTGCAACGATTGCACCCAAAACATTCTGTTAAAATAACCGCCTTTATCATCGGCGCTCTTGAAGGTGCCAAGCTTTTACTCGCTAATGGCCTGAAAATCATCCCCGCGTGTCAACAATATAATGAAACACTTGCGGGAAAAGTGCAGAAGGCAGTAGTCCTCGGGTGGCTCCGGTCGTGAGACGTGGTTGTGGCTGAAATTTTACCGCGATTTCGCTGGGAGCGGGTGCAATTTTTCAGATAAAGTTTCAACAAAATGAATAAAGTTCAATTTAACTACAATTTAATTTAATTACGTCCTTCGTGGTGAATTTGGTGCTTGAAAATCTCACCGAATTTACCACGAAGGACGTAACTCATCTCATTTCCAAAGACATTTTTCATCTTCCATGCCACAATCAAGCAGTAGACAGGTATGTTCAAAAAGAAACATCCGCATCTCGGCAGGCTGACTCCCCTGAAGTTAGAGATGGAATCATCCGATCAAGAATTGAAAGTCGAACAAGCTCACCCATTTTAAAAACAAAATAATTGAACCCTCGAGCAAGGAAGATTAATTTATATTAAAAAATTGCATTTCTAGCCGAAAAAATTGCGATTTGTACCAAAACAGTGTTCTTTTTTAAATGAGCCTTAAAAGAAAGTAAATTTTCTACGAATTAGTTGAATTTTGAACCAAAAAGAATGACTTTTCAGAAAATCGGTTAAAGTGATATGATTTTCCAAACAAAATTTTAATTTTGACTAATATCAAATAAGTAAATTCAAACTAAAAATATGAATTTTTAATACGCAAGTTAATTCGGAACTGAATATCTTAATTTCCTTGCAAACTGTTGAAACCTGAAACAAAAGAGGTTAATTTAGAGCTTAATAGTTACATTTTAAAACACAGAGGAAGAATTTCCAATGAAGAAGTTCAATTTTGGCAACAAAAAAACTATTTTTTAACAAATTAAATGAGGTTACAGTTAAAAAGATTAATCTCCGAGTGAACAAAAAAATAATTGAATTTCAATAAAATATCCGACTAAATTAAAAAAAATTAATAAAAAATCGCTATTCTGAAAATTTCTAACTCAGAAAGAAAGATGATTAATTATAAAGAATAAAATTTCCGGTAAGCCTGTTATTAATTTTAAATAAAAGAACTAATATTTTAACACATCAGTTCAACTTTCTAGCCAGAATTATCGTCTTGCTTTTATAATGAAAAAAGTGTGCATCCAATCAAAAAAAATTTGTTATACATTTTATTGAAACTAATGTCATTTTTTTCAAAAACTTAATTTTCTTGTATCAAATGTAGTTTATGAAAAAACCATTAGAACAAATTTGTAAAATTTTTTGAGTTATCAATTGTAACGTAGTGGCTTCCCACTCGTTCTGATCATCTTCCCACACCTAGTTAGAACATTATAACTGAAATGAAGATTAAATACTTTCTGCCAGCACTAACTCACAATGAATTATTTAGATACGATAATGAGAGAGAACATTTGGAGTGGGAATGAATGTTGGATAGGTCAGGTGTAGGTGAGGAGTTTTCCCCACACAATAATTTATTAATATTAGTTATGTCACTGTAGTTACCTCTGAATGTAAACCCACTTAGTCTAAACAACTGTAGAGTAGGTCAAGGAGCCCTGATGCTTGTTTTGACTCCTATATCTCATTCTAAATTCCAAGGGAGTTCCTTAAAAATAAATACCCGCTTTGAACATGGAAATCACCACACTCAACCACGCCACTGCACGCTACACCTAGTGCCGCTGCACCTCTTGTCAAGAAAGCCACTATAAAAACACGAAGGGTCCGTGCACTGATTTCTTACCGGCTCGAGTATAATAACACAAATTTATTCACAACGTGCGGAGCCATATTCAGTCCGGCACATTTCAGAAACAAACCGGCGTAGCTATCTTGTCAGGAAACTTCGAGCCGGCAGACCACCAGGGGACATCCAGTATGACACACGGAAGTAACAACCAGTAGTGGAGATAAGGACGGCAGAACCTGACTGTAAGCCAATGCTGGCGGGACTGGTGGAAGAGGGAAGGCTGAGAGCAATTAAGTTTTAGAACTTAGTATGAGCAACTGCAATTTTGTGGAATTGTTAATGATAGGTTTTGTTTGTTTGGGGCATATTTTGTAAATTTATTTGAGGAAAATTATTAAAATGCTTATGTATGGTGTAATAGTAAATTTTGGTCTATTTGTGATACATGATCAAAGCATTAAGTTAAACTTTCTTTGTTAAGAAAGGTTTTCTTTTAATTTTAAGCAGAAAGTTAGTGTGGGATATAAGTAATGTTTTCATAGTGTTTTCTTTTCCTTAGAGTTGAGGAAGGTTAAATTAATTTAGTGGAAAGTTAATTGTAAATAACTTACTTAAAACTTCTTAGTATGTATTATTAAAGGGAAAGTTGTTCCTCTTACCCATATTTGGAATAAAATGTACAATAGTTTTACTTTTTGTTAAATCTGAGTGTCACAATGCTTTTTCGCCCTCACTCGTGCCTCTAATTCTTCTAGATATTAGATCCCAAAAATTTTAAAAATTGCTTGGCTAAAAGCAACTCACTTTGATTAACTGCGTTAATAAATAATTCGTAAAGTAAAAGCAAATTATCATGGTAACTTATACGCATTACCGGTCTCCTCCGAGTTCGAACCTAACTATGGTAACTATGATTCGGCCGGTAAGATAGAAACCGCATGATACATAAAGTGCTACCATGCAGGGATAATAACTCAGGAGAATACCGATAACTTAACATACGCTCAGTTAATGAGAGGATGTAATTGCAGATTCAGCCACTATAAAATAATTACAATTATAAATATTATCATACGAATGTATTCATATTCTTAATGAATTACGCATCAACCAATTCAAAGATGAATTCAAATATATAGATTACGAGTACACACGTAAGATTAACTTAAATGAATCGATTAACGATGTATGTTCAACCATCAGCCACCTTAAAAGGTACCACAAGTGATACAACATGCAAGTAGTTAGACGGCATAGTCAAGAGCGTCTGAATAAATGTGTGAAGTACCGATAAGTAGTATATAGAATCCATGATTATAAAAAGTCGACAGCGAAGAGTCGCGATTGCTGACGACGATTGCTGACGATAGCATGAGACACTCGCATAAATTGTTTGAAACTCAATAAGAAGAGTTGCCTAACACATAACGGATCGTTGAAATAGAAAAAGAAACAACCGATCACCGGAAGTCTCCGCAGACAAGATATAAATATTCTTAACTCAAGTAATCTAAAAGCCAATGAAAATGAAATAATTAAAATTTACATTTTAACAGTACGTGGCTTGTGACAGATTTGTCACAGGACGTTATTTGTAAGAGACTCGTAAAAGTGCGCGCCTCTTTAAAGAAGCTTTTTTTATATAAACTCCAGAAATGTCCCAGTAAGTTGTCTTTTAGGTTGAATCAGTTGTTCTGCCAACGTCGCTCAACTTAAATATACGGATCGCGTGCCAGGGGTTTTGAAAACCCAGCAACAAACCTTTGAAGTTTGAGTCTCTACCGTTTAAGCAGTCACACTGCCAACTCAAGCAACGAAACACAAACTGTCTTGACTAAGTCGTGTACTTTTAAATCACCGCAAAATAGTTAACGTGTCGTCGAGTTCTGAACTAAAGTCCCCTCGGCTGAGACCTTCGGTCATTGTAGAGTATTTTCCGAATAAAGTCCGCCAGTTAACGTTCGTAAAAAGACTCATTCTTGGATTTTGTTCAACAAAAAATTTATACAAACATCCGATAGGGTTTCGTCGCTACTCTACAATACAGAACGGAGATTCAATCGACAAAACAACTCCTTCTCTCGCCGTTTCAATCAAAGAAAGGTACATGTAAGTTTATTTTATGTAACTGGTAATTCTGTTCTTATTTTGTCTAATAAATTCTGTAATAATTTAATTATCTTTCACTTATTTAAACACTGAAATTGACACGGTTCCCACAGAAACGACAGTGACACACGTACCCACAAAAAAAATAAATTGTCAGGTCTTACCAGCCTGACATAATCAGTGCACTGGCCTCTCTCTTACTCACTCTTTTCCTAACTATCCTCGTTTTTTGCTCGGGACGTGACAGCTGATTTGGTGGCAGTGGTGGAATTGTCATTTCCATTTAAATTCAGTAGTTTTATGAACAATTTAAACTCAGTGTAGTTTTAGGATAGCTAATTCTTTGGCACTCAAGAGTATATGTCCTTCTTTGATACGTTCCACGGTCAGCCTTGAGGGCAAGGCAAAGTTTGAAGTGCATGATAGGCGTTAGTATACTTCGTGTGATCACAAGCTCCTACATCGTTAATAATCCTACGAAACACCCTGAATTAAACTTGCGTGTACTCTTTGTAGCAAGATTGCACATGTGAAGGTTTTAAAACAACATCATCATCAATCAACAATCGCGTTCAAGATCGATTTCACAATACTAACATTTTATTTACCAATTAAACTCTAAAATATACCCACATGTCACAACAGTGAGGAAATTCCAATTAACAGGAAATAAAAGGGATATAAACTAATCAATTTGGAAAATTTTATTACTTTTTCAAATTAATCCTTTATTTGGTCTTAATAAATTCCCTAAATGTAAATTACTGCAATTCTTTAGTTTATTTAAACTGTGGCATGGAGAAAAGCTACAAAACGACACACCTTTTAATTGCTTTGATCACTTAGATTCATAAGAGTCTAGGAAAACAATCAAATTCCATTGTAAGAATCTCTCTTTCACGAATTGATCACTCGTGAATGGAAATCCTACAATGGAATTATTATTTCAAAAATTCAATCCATTTTAACGACAAAAGAAAGCTAAAATTGCAAATTCAATGAATAAACACATTTAATATTATTCTATTCAATACTAAATGTGTCTAGCCTTTATTGCCTCTTTATACTCAACGCAGACAGTCGATCGTTGAGTGATAGCAGGCGTTTACGATCAGACAGTCCACTCACATATACCGTGGTCATTCCATGCATCCACATCTCGGCAGGCTGACTCCCCTGAAGTTAGAGATGGAATCATCCGATCAAGAATTGAAAGTCGAAAAAGCTTACCCATTTTAGAAACGAAAAATGATTTCATTTCGAAATTAAAATAGGACGAATAGATTAAAACAAATGTCAGAAATCAATATAAAAGTGGGTTATGGGTAATATGTTGATACGAGGGCAGTTCAATAAGTCCTTAGAATGAAGTATAAAAACAATTTTTTTGGGTAAATTTTTTTATATTTTTCAACATAATCTCCTTGGAGCTCTATACACTTGGTCACTCGCTTTTCAAGTTTTTTTAATCCTTCAGAAAAGTGCGTTTTCGGAAGTTCCTCAAAA
>NC_046665.1:102865240-102897626 GCF_010883055.1 Belonocnema kinseyi | reverse complement strand
CATATATCTAGTCGGGAGTGGTGCTGACTGAAAACAGATGATTTGGAGCGATTCGCGCGCCATCTGTTGGTCATCCTAAGGACTTATTGAACTACCCTCGTAATTTAATGGCATTATAACAAGCCAATGTATATATTCGGACTTTTATGTTATTTTCTTTTATTCAGCAAATATTTTTAAAAATATATAATATACGTGTGATGGTCATATGGTCAATACCTAATGCAAATACCTTAGTAGCAACTCCAATCTGCTGTAGCATGAATCGTGGCCTGACATCGTCGGGGTATGCATTCCACGAAGTATTCGGCATATTTTTTTCGTAAAGACCTATAAATTTTTCGAATTTTTCGAGAAAGCTGATCCGAATTACATGGCTTGCGTTTGCGAAGATGCATTTATATTAGAGTCCACACATTTTTTATTGGATTTGCGATTCTATTGGATTTCTATCAGATACGAACATAAAAAAATTGCCTCGAAGCGCGAGGCGTTAACAGCACTCATTTTGAAAAACCACTCGAAGAACGATTGAATTCGTCTAACAGCTGATTCCTTCCATGAAGCATGGATGACTGATGTGCCCTCTATGTCACAGAAAAAGAAATAGATTGCTACGATTTTTTTTTACATGTAACAGTGACCACGCCTTTATGTAACAG
The DNA here is from genome assembly GCF_010883055.1 of Belonocnema kinseyi. Lineage (NCBI taxonomy): Eukaryota > Metazoa > Arthropoda > Insecta > Hymenoptera > Cynipidae > Belonocnema > Belonocnema kinseyi. The sequence continues at coordinate 102,896,964 of NC_046665.1, read as the reverse complement.
AGCAAGGGAATTGTTCATCTCTAGAGAAAAATAGGTTTTCTCTGAGTACTTAAAGCTGTTGCTTTTGATGGTTTGGAACGCACCTTAAACGAAATGTCCCCCTCACACCACCAAATATGTGTGTGAGGGTGTGTTAAGGAATAGGAAAGAATGTGAAAGAAAAATGTAAACCCTTAGGGGACACATTGGAAGCTTCCATTCCAAATAAAGAGCAACATATCACTTTTACATATTTTTTTGTAGTCCAAAATCAATATAAATTATTTAAATGTCGACATTCTGCATATATTATTGGTGCAATATATTGCAAATACATTCTTCTAAACGTATATCAGACATTTTATGGTCAAATAGTCGAAAAAATTGCCTTTATTCTAAGAAAATAGCGAAAAAGTCCATTTTTTATATTTTAAAAGTTCAAGGTCATTTAGGTAGGGTAAAGAATATTTTAATCATTTTTTGCAATGGAAATACAAATCCACTCTGAACTATTTTTTCTGATAAGATATATATCGAAAATTAACTTTATTGTCAAATAAACAGCAATATGTGACTATTAAATATTTTTTTTGTAATCAAAAGTGAATAAAAATGATCTAAATGTTGACATTCCTTATATATTATTGTTACATCATTATGCATGTACATTGCACATTAAATAGTCAAACAGTCGAGAAATTTACCATGAATATAAGAAAATAGCGAAAAAGTCGACTTCCTTCGATTTTTTGAAACTTCAAAGTCAATTAGGGAGTGTAAAAATATGCTAATGAAATTATCGCTGTACAGGCAAAAATTTTAGCTATATCCACGATCCGGAGACAGAAGGATTCTTGTTATGAACCTTTAGAGGAGTGTCTTAGACTCCCAAAAGAAAGTTTTCAATGCTTTTATAACTACGCGTAAGCACATTTTTTTTACGCCCTACTAATAAACACACAAATTGAACGGTTTCAGTGCATATACGACATGTGACCTGAGTAAAAATCATTTGACTTCGTGTGATATTTTTAATAACAGAAGTATATATGTAAAGAGTGATCCTTTTAGAAAGATATTTCCTTCCTCAGCTTCAAGCTTTAGATTTGAAATCAACTAGAGTTACAATTCAAAAATACAGACTATTTGAACAATTTGTTGCTTACACAATGTTATCATTATAGAAAAATGTTAAAGACATGCGTCATGTTCTTAAATTTTGCATAGAAAATCCTGTGCTATTAAAATAGCTTCCGAGTTTCACCAAACTGCAGAATAATGTCGACAAATAACACTGATATATTTTATAAGTAATTTTAAATGAAAAAAATCCAAAATGTATCTTGTACATTGATTCCTTTTTTGAAACTCGAACTATTGTCTTAAAAAGTCTTTTCTTTTCCTTCTAAATTAAATCTTGTAGCTAAAAATTGATTACACAACTTTTAGTTAAAACTAAAAGAATTTTTTTGAAAAATCGTTGTTTCGGCTTCAATTGAACTATTTTTTATATAAGTTAGAATCATTCTTGGTTAAATATTAGCTATTACTTTTATCGTGATAATTATTTTGATTTTTCATTCATCTTCATTCCAAAAAAATTTGTTTCAAGAAGTACTTCAAGGTTTACCTACGCAGTTAAATTTTCAATTTTATGATATCAATTTCCAAAATCATAACTAAAAATTCAACCAAATAGTTGAATATTTAACTAAACATAGGATTCTCCCAAAAAAAAATGGTTGAAGCAAAATTTTTAAAGAAAATAGTCGAATCCTCAAGAAATAGAATTAGTTTTTGATAAAAAATTGACATGTTTATTCAAGGAATATGAACTTTGCAATAAAAAGATCATTTTTCGACCCAAAAACATAAATTTTCAAAAAATGTTTGACTTTGCATCCATACAAATTTTCAGGATACTTTTTAATATTTACATAGGAATCTGAAGCAAAAAGTTAATTTTCTACAAAAGTAGTTAAATTTTCAACCCAAAAAGGTGAATTTTCAACCAAAAAGAATGGCGTTTTAACTTTACCGTATAAATACATGTTAGAAATTCTCTATTTTTCCCATTACCAATTTTTCAATTTAGCTAACCATTAATATTTACATACCTTTTAAACCATTTTTTAAAATTCCTTACTTTTCCCTGCCCAATAGAATTTCCAGGCCTTCTTTCAAATTGTTGTTATTTGGGTGCATTTGTCACTCTGGAAGCTTCTCTGGCGCATAAAGTTAAATTCATAATGACTTTCTGTACGTCATTTCATTGACGAATTTCGAAATAATTACATACATAAAAGAAGGACTCCTACTTGATCTGTTACGTATTTTAAGCACGCTTCCTCCCTATAGAATTTAGTTTCTAGACACAATAAACCAAGAAAAAATTTCAACCAAAATTTATATTTCTGTATAAATAATTAGGGCTAACAAACAAATTATCTTCCGCTTAAACAAAATAATAATTTCAATCTTATTTATATAGAAATATTTGATCAGACCTAAAATAAGTCAGGAAATTTTTAACTCCAGCAAGTTCTGTTTTTTAACATAAATTTTGTAAGAATTGTTTTTAGTTCAAAAAATATTTTATAGAAAAGTAAGTTGGACAATATTTTGCAAGAAAATAAGTTTGATGAGCTATTTTGATACGTATTAAATAAAAAAGAACCTCTTTCTGTAAAAAGACTTACATTTTCTAATTGTCAACATAAAAATAAAAATTTTAAATTAGTATTTGGAATATTTTTTTATTCCATTTATAAAAGATTCTGTGTTAAAAATATAACAAGATAGAAATTCTGATGTTTAAAAGCTAATGGCCAGGGAGAGTAAGAAAAAGGTGAAAGAAAAATAAAGAAGTTTTGAACACTATATTTTCATCCTGCAAAAAATGTATTACGTAGAATATCAAAAATGTCCATTGGGTACCAATATTCATCCTTTTCGTTGAAAAATAATCCTTGTAGTTGCGGATAGTAATACTTGGTTCAAAGTTAAACTCTTTAATTGAAGATTGATCTTTTTAGATTAAAGTTAATTTATTTCAGTTAAATATTCATTATTTTAGTAGAAAAATCATTACTTAAATTTTTTGCGAACAATAGATTTTTTTGTACTAAAAATTCAACTTATCCATTCTTGGTTCAATTTTGGTTGGGAATTCATCTGTTTTATTTAAATATCACTTTTTTTAACCATTTGGTTAAGAATTAAACTAATTGTTTGAAAATAAAGTCTTTGAACATAAAACGCTAAAAATGTAAAACTGTTTAGATAGAAGTTAATGTATCACCCACGTTAATTTTACCTAAGTATGAACTGAAAATTTCGTATAAAAGGACAAAATAAAAACTTGTTACAATTATTATTTAAATTCATAAAATTTGAGAATAAATTCAGGAAATAATTAGCTGCATCTCATCTTGAAGGTTCTATGTGTAATGAATGTTGCAGATATAAAAATATGTACTATGAAAGCTAAACAAGCTTAGTCATTCTGCTAGGTATATAAGTGAGCACAATCCAAAAAGTATCACATTTACCGTTCATTGTCAAGACCTCAAAAATTAATTTCAAATTCTCTATCGCTGGGCATCTATCATACAGAGATGGAGATTAGCATCTTATTCTTTATATGCATTGGCGTCATTGCTTTAACTAGTAAGTGTAATATAATACAAGTAATATTTAAATTCAGACAGCGTCTATTATCTCAAAATTTTCCGTTTTAATATCATTATTACTACTAACATTAATTATATTTTTATTTTTCACTTCAAATAGGATCATAAATTAAAAACGTTTCATTCCGTAAAAATTAATATCGGTCATGACATTTTTGAACTTGATTATCTTAAAAAGCTGACTTAGAAGGATTTTTCTTTCAAATTTTGATTCAGAGATCAAAAATGTAGGGGAAATGATACTTTTTTACGTTTAACTCATTTTCTTACTTTTTGCGCAACGAAAAATCTATAAAAGTGCCTCCAAAAATATGAAAAACGCATAAAATCAAGAGATAATCTAAACAGTTCCTTAGTGCAAATATCTCGGTAAATTCAAATTGCAAAGAATGTGGCAAAAAAACAAGACATGGCAAATAGGAGAGTTTGGCCAAAAACGCGATTGTGTACGATTTCAAAGATTCTTGAAAGATATTTTTTAAAACTATGAATTAAATCATCACCTTTACAATTTCGAAGAAAAAATAAGTGTTTTCTTGAAAAAGAATGTCAAAATTCCAAAAATCGGTCCGAATTGAATTTCAATTAACAGTTTCGTTCAAAACAAACTTTCTCGTCGAAAATTCATATTTTTGTTTAAAAATTTAATTATTTAATTGAAAATTATATAGTTTTTTATGAAAAATTTAACTTCTTAAAAGAAAAATGATTTATTTTGTCGAAAATTAACATTTTTGTTAAAAGTTTTTGGTTTGAAAATTATTGTTCAATATTATTCATTTTGAATATTAATCATCTTGGTGGAAAAATCCGTCTCTTTAGTCGAAAATTTAGCTATTTGCTTGAAAAATGATAATTTTTTCATAAAAAATTTGACTTGTTTGTTGAAATATTTTTATGATTGATCACATCTTTGGTTTAAAAGTTACTTTTTTTTAATTCGTGTTTTTATTTAAAAATTACTCTTTTTATCTGAAAATGTAAATATTCTATTTTCGGTTAAAATGATAAATATTCAACAATAAGATTAATTTTCAACGAAAGAGTTTTAACTCTAACCAAGTATTTTAATTTTTATTTAGAAACGATGAATTTTGAATGAAAAATGTAGCAGTTGACATTTTAACCAAAAATAGTTGAGAACAATAAAAAAAAGACTCTTAAAAAAATAGTTAAATATCGTAACATGAAGCTACTTCTATAAATAAATTAAGCCCTCGAAAAAATTCCCGGACAATACAAGGTTTTATAGGTAAGGGTGACAACCCTGAACCTCTAAAGTGCTCCCAAAAATTCAGAAAACTCAAGAAATCAAGAGACAATTATAGCAATTGCTTTTCAAAGTTTGAAAAAACGAGTTACCGCGGAATTTTTGAAGTTGGAATTTCGAAAAAACGGTTTTTCATGATAAAGGCATTTGAAATTGGTAAGTACCATATATAGGTGCTAGAATCAAACTCAGCTCAAAATAAAAATAATAATTTTGATCTTAACTCACAAAAATGCGAATATCTCCTAAACTAGAATCGGTCGCCCTTTTCGTACAAGCGCACACATATATCAATTATTTCGGAATATGTCCCAGTGGGCACAAAGTTAGGCGACGTCTTTACGACATCGTTATGGCATCTTTACGACATCCCATGTCCATGTCGTGAAGGGGTCTTTATGATATCTTAAATAAGTCGTATGATCTGACGATGTCTTCACGATATCGCAAAGACAACAAAAGAACATGGACATAAGATGTCGTAAAGTTGTCGTAAAGATGTCGTAACGATGTCGTAAAGACGTCGCAAAATTTTGTGCCCACTAGGGAACGTATATTTTAATTTATAGAATTTAGAAGAAATACGAGAAGTACAGCAAATACAAGAGTTGCATAAAAAGATTTCATTGCGTAACATTTCCAAGTTTATTAAAACGATAGGAAGGCAGTATTGCGAATTTTGTAAAAAAAATAAGGCTTCATCAAAAATGGAAATATTAGAATTATTTACACATCCTATTTATTTTATCTTACTTCCTTATAACCAAGCGCGATTACGTGACTTCTTCAGCCGTGTTCAAACAAAAAGGAGGGTCTATTTCAAAACTTATAAAAATTATGAGTCATCTTCAGCAAAATTACGATTTTAAAATTATTGCGTTTTATTGAAAATATTAGATTCATTCGCAACATTATTTTATTTACTTTTCTTTATTCACTTCTAAAATAGTCTAAGTCTAGTTGTCCCGAAAAATTTGACAAGCTGGTAAATCTAATAGTACACAGTTACAAAAGTTTTAAAAAATAACTTTGCATGTTTTAAAGAATTAGTATTTACCTAAACAATATTCTCTTTCTTATATGAGGTAATCAATTATCTTTATGCAACTATTGACAGTATTTTGAAATTTAAAATGATTGCGAGGTTTGGAATTTAACCTTAAAACCTTAAAACTTGAGCTGTGTTGAAATAAAAAGAAGGGCATATTGCGAAACTTGTCAATATGATGCTACATCATAACTGTAATCACGTATTTACAGTGTACTGCCTCTCAATGGAAATGTTAAAATTGTTTACAACATTATCCTAATTTATCTTACGTTGTTGACGCTATAAAATAAACCTTTAAGACGAGCCCCCCCCCCATAAGAACCGGAATATTCAATAGAATTTAATAGCACATGCCTGAAAAATGTTTACTAATTGATTAGTAGTGCAAATCACTAAAGATTTACTCAATATTTTTCCTTATTGACTTATGTGTTTAAATTTCCAGAAAAAAAAGACAAAAGATTTTCTGCAAAAGCCGACCATTCCTTATTCTTTTAAATATTGAAAATAAAATCCTGAAAATATGAGACAGAGATCCTATCAGATCTATGCAGATTAAGCCACTTTTTAGATGGAGATAATTTTCTTCCTAAAAAAATAAGTTTAGAATATGTTTCGTAAACGATGCAAGATATGACAAGAGAGCCCCAGGAATTTTTTCAAAATTTTTCTAGATATGCAACCTTTAATTCTAGTATTATTTGTTACCTTCCTTTGTTTTCGAGTATGATCCGGATATTCGATTTCATAAAAAAAGTACTTGTGCGATAACATAAATGGCTTTTCACGCGTAAAAATCAAAGACTATCGCCTTTATGTAAAACTAAACTAAAAACACTCTCGATTGGATTAGAAGCTGTAGATTTGAAGATAAAAAATCGGCTGTTTTTTTAATAGACGCAAAAATTCAAATAACGGGAACTTTGAGAAAATGATTTAGTTTTGGTTTAGGATTAAACTATTTTGTTGAAAATTAATTTTCTTCAAAATTTACATTTTTGTATTAAAAATCAAAGGGTTCTCCTGCAAATTAATATGCTTGTTCGAATATTCAACTATATGACTGGAAGATAAACTATTTCAATAAAAATTACACGATTTTCATAAATTATTTACTATTTTCATGAAAATGTAACTATTTGGAAGAAGATTGACCAATTTGGTTAAAAATTAACTTTCTTTTTAAAAAATGATATGATATTGTAAGTTTCAAGAAACTAATTTTCAATTCCAAACAAAAACTGTTTAACAATTTTCAAAGAAATAGCTTACTTTACATCCAGAGGTAAATACTTATTTAAAATGATGGATAGCCAACAAGAACAAAATTAACTTTTAACGATAGAGTTTAAATTTCAAAGACATAATAAAAGTCTCATTTTAAAAAAGATGAATTATGAATAAAAGAATTTTTAACTAAAAACGATTCTCCAGTCAAGAAAGAGAAAATATTGCGAATAGGCAGTTGAGTTATCAAAGGCATGAATTTTCAATCATGAAAATTAATTTTTTACCAAATAGAATAAATTTTAAAGAAAATAGATGAATCTTAAACCAAAGATTGGAATTTTCAACAAAAAATATAACATTTACATTTTTAGTTGAAAAAAGAAATTTTAAACATTAAAAAAGAGAATTTTCAGCGAAATGGTTTAAAATAGCAACATAAAGCCACTTTTACATATAGGGAATCATTCTTTTTCAGTTTTGTATTACAATTCAAAAAGTTACGCAAGCTCTTGTAATACTTTCTGGACTCAAAAACAGTTTCCTGATAAAGTCAGGTTTGCTAGGTTTTCCAGGTAGGGTGAACACAGTGAATCTTCAAAAGTGTTCCTTATTGAATATTTATAATAATTTCGGCCTATCTAGGGTTCATATTAATTAAAAAGTATGCCAGAAATACGAGAAGTATACAAAATGAAAGTTATTCAAAAAATTCGATTGTGTAACATTTTCAAGCCTATTAAAATGATAAGAAGGCTGTATTGTGAATCTTGCAAATACGAAAAGACTGTGACATAACGTAAAGATTATATTTATTTACAAGATTTATTCTTTTACTTGCTTATGAACAAACGCGATTGTGTGTCGAAACAAAAAGAAGGAAATATTTTAAAATATGAAAATATGAGGAATAGCTTTTCAACAGAAATATTAAAATTAGCTACAACCTTATTTTATTTACCTTGCTTAATTGACTCTAAAAAATAAGCTGTGTCTAGTCGTTCCCAAAATTCGTCACAACGAGACACTTCGCAAAAAATAATAATTTGAATAAGTGCCTTCTTATTAATAATACGAAATTCAATTAAATTTATTAGCACACACCTAACGAAAAATTGTTATAAATTTTTTAATAGTTTAAACATTTATTGTTTATTTAAAGAACTCGTTTTCTTATGTAGGTCGTGAATAATTATTATCTTTCGGGATAATTAATATAAAGTTGACGAATATCAAGAGCAGTGTCTCGTTTTTAACAAATTTTGCAATTATTCGAACAACTTTTATTTGTTTAAACAATTTTTTCCTTTTAATAGCAAAAAGATATTTTATGGAATTAATAAAATTATTAACGAATGTTGAGGTGAACATGTTCTTTTTTAGGGTGCTTAGTAATTTTTAAAACAAATTAAATTTTTTTAACCATTGACACTTATTTGAAAGATTTGTTGCTCTAAACCGTAAAAAGTTTATTCTTTCCTGCACTTAATGGCCAATTCACGAATTTTAAGTGTATTACTTTTTTGTTCAGTATATTTGGCAATGATTTAATCAATTAATAATCTTAACTTGCCACTTTTTACAGGGAAGGTGTGAAAAATTTTGTATTAGGGGAATAATAATTTGTACAAAAGATTAAATTTAATTGCAATAAGTAATGTATAGTCCTCTTTTTTCTTAAAAATCACCTATGTAGGTTATTGGAATATTTTGATTGAAAATAATTTGCATGTAGATCTTTTCTGAAGTAAATAAATAAAACATAACGGAGCCGTAATTTACAAATCAGAATTGAAGTCTTACCAAGGCCCCGAAAATAAATTGTCCAAAACCATCTATTAGCAAAGGAAAACTACCCCTTATCCAAAAGTTTTGATAATGTGCAAGAAAAAGTATTTGATTAGATTTACAATATTTTCTAGCCTTTAGAAAACATTAACTCCTTTTCCAAAAACCACCCCTGAAACTTTAAAACTCCCCTGTAGAGGAATACCATATTGAGCTGAGAATGAAGCATATCAGCAGTGTTTGATTTTATCGGACTGTGTCCAAACATTGTATGCGCTTTGCAGGAATTAGGGCTCATTTAATATCTAAAATTCAAATTTCGAGCTCTGGATTAAAAAACAAAAAACGCATAGTACTGCGAGCTTTACGTGAAGCTAGTACTAGCCTGGCAGAAATATTAATCGAACACTCATTTAGTGTTCTGAACTGAAGGTCAAGTTTGTTAGACAGCCATTTTGGATAAAAATTAAAAAAGTGGGCACATTTTGAATATTTTTGAGACAACTTTTTAACAATTCCGAAATTCTACGTACGGTTATTTATAGTATTCAAAAAGTTGAACAATTTATCCTCATGATTTTTTTTGAAAAATCAAAAATTACCAGAGTTAAAGCTTTTTCAAAATCCAAAAAAAAAACAAATTAAAATGAACATTTTAAGCCAAACAACGCATGATACGAAAAAAAGTCTAGACAAAAAAAAAGTTACTTTTTAAAAGCCCTACAAGATTACGATAACAATTTTTTTAATTTGGTCGAAACCAAATTTGGTCGTACCAAAAATTTTTGAAACCACATTTTTTCAAGATTTAAAAATTGTATGTACGGTTGTTCATAGTACTCAGAAACTCAAACAATTTATCCTAATGACTTCTTGTTTTAAAAAGAAAATTATTAGAGTTAGAGCATTTTCAAAATGCAAAAAAAACAAACTGAAATGAACATTTTAAGCCAAGCAACGCATGATATGAAAAAAAGCCAATAGAAGATAAACTTTGCTTTTTGAAATCCTTGCAGGACTATCATAACAACTTTTTTAATTTGGTCCAAATTTGAACATTCCAAATTTGATCGTACCAAAAATAATGAAAAGTTCAAAAATTCCATTTTTTGGTCAAACTATGCAAGATACGAAAAAAATAAAAAGCTTAAATTGCGCGCCCTGGGAAGAACAGCAAATTTATAATAAATCAATTTTCGATATAAGCTACGAAAAAAAATTAGACGAAAATTTTTCATTCAAAAAAGAGCTATAATTGTTGATAGAACACGTAGTTTTTGCTTTAGTCGTAAAAAATGTCATTCAAAATAAAAATATTAAATTTGTTTGAAAAAACGGCACAAGGTACGAACTTAAATTACCAGACAAAAGTTGTTCGCCTAAAAGACCTATAAATTTATTATTAATCATTTTTTGATTTGACGAGTAGATCTTCTTTTAATCGTAAAACATAAGATAAAAAATGCAAAAATGAACTTTTTGGAAAAAGCGCAGAAAAGACGAAAGACAACATAGGCTCCTATATAGGACCCTATATAGGCTCCTGTATTAGACCCTATGCAAATGCGCAGTAGTTTTTGTTCCATCGTAAAAAAACAACATTGACAATAAAAAATTTTAAAACAAGGAAATAAGAATTAGTATGATTCAATTTTTTTTTGCAATTTTTTAATAAGTAATCCCAGACAGAGTTACCTAAAAATGTATTATAATTGATACAAAAGTGTTATGTATAATGTATAAAAGTTTACATGTTGGATAAAATCGAGTGCGAAGCACGAGATACGTGATGAGAATGTGTTCCTTAAAGCCAAAAGAGCTTTAACAAAAGAGAGTTCAAAATTACAAAATTGCAGTTGTCGGTCCGTTCACCTTTGATTTCAAAAGGTCTGTGCCCGAATGTGGAAGAAATGCAAAGACCAAGTGCGGAGTGCTATTGACACCAGTCGTATGCCGTAGGTGCGCTAAAACTCTCTTTAACGAAAGAATGTGCGAAAATATAAAGACCGAGCGCGTAGCGCGAGGTAAATATATAATCGCGCTCAAACTTGCGCTCAAACTTGCAATGTTTTAAAAACAACTTTTCAATGCCACCAAAATCAATTCTACAAAATCAGCCCTAAACAATAAGAAATGGTTTTGGATCATTGTTTTTGGGACGCTGGAGAGCCTGAAATGCGTCTTCAATTCTAATGCAGTATTTTTTTAGATTAGTGCATATTTATTTTTCAGGGTATTTTTTATGATAGGCGTTGGTATTGAAAAATTGCGCTAGGGGTCAAGCAAGAGCCTCAAATGGGCCCTCAATTCCTCAGAAAGAAAAAATTTAATATAACAAATATTTCCACCATGGTACTACTAGCTTTACCTACAGCGAGCAGTACCACGCGTTTTTTAATGCACTGCCTAAAATTTGGCTTTTATATATTAAATGAGCTCTTAATGAGCTCTGCTTCCTGCAAAGAGCATTTAATGTTGAAAAGGGTTTGATGTATTCTGATGGCTAGAAAATATTTAAAAACTAATCGTATAGTAATTTTTGTTTTAAACCGCCTTCGCTAATTAATAAAATCTATCAATGGAAAATAATTTGCATGTAGATCTTCCATAAAGTATATAAATGAAAGTGAACGGAGAAGTAATTTTAAGTAGTTCTTGTTTTGAAGGTGAAATTTTTCTTTCTCGTTACTTTTTTTAATTAGAAAAGAAATCTCCTGGGTTAAAAAAATCCCCTTTTGCGTTTAATTCTTGTCTTGAAAATTATTGTTTTTTGTAATTCATCACTTGATTTGAAAATTCATCTTCTTTGTTAAAAACCTAACTATTTTGTTAAAAATTTTTTTGTCAAAATATATTTTTATTAATAACAGCGTAATTATTTCATTTTTGGTTGAAAATTGATTTTTTTATACCTGTCAAAGCAACTATTCGCTTTTCGATATTGGCCTAAATAATTATTAATAAGGAAACCAATTGAAACAATATTTACCTAATTTTCAAATTTCTTTCATTTAATAGGGCGTACCAGTCACTTAGAATAAAATTATAACTTCCTAATGCAACTTCCAAAAGTTAGGTTAGTCATGCCCGTCGAAATTTAAACTAAAGCCGGGATGTATAGAAAAAGTCATGACCGTCTACATATAGAATAAGGTATTTTCACTCCAATCACTAGCTCACTTCACTTCGCTGAATACTGAGGGGATAACAATTGACCAAATGCATGGGAATCGGTTAATTTTTGCTCTATTTTTCTAATATCTTCGTAGAAAGTAATTTTTCTGTATAAGTGGTATTGAAAAATAGTTTTTCTTTTTTAGGGACTATTTAATGAAATAATAAAATTATAATAATTTTCATTCATTTGTGCGTTAGGGCTGAGCGCTGGTTGTCTACCCTTTGAAGTGTGATTCAAAATTACATTGAAAAACAAGTCTTGTAATTTAAATAAATAATTTTTAAAATATGCACAATAACGTATACAAATTGTGTAACTTTTGATTTCAGGTAAGAAAAATATAGCACATATATTATATGAATAACAGTTTATTTTCATTGAATTCCAAAGACCAAATTATATTTTACAAAAAATTTAATTCAAAAAGAAATTTCTTGGAAAAGTGATTGAAAATAATTAATTATAAGTTTTTAATCGTAAAGAACAATATTCTCAGCTGAAATTATTTTTAGAAAAATTCAAATATTATCATTATTAAATTTTACAATGAACTTCTATATATCAAGCTGCAGAAACATTATATGGTATTTCAACAAATGTATCTGTTACAAAATGTTTTGTGAATTATAAGTCAGTTTTTGGAGTTCAATGAAAATAAACTATTATTAATAAAATATGTGTTATACACTTTTTTCTAGTCTTAAATCAAAATTCACGCAAGTTGAATACATTCTTGTGCATATTTTAATAATTATTTATTTTAATTACAAGAATTTTTTTTCAATTTAATTTTGATTAGCGCGCCAAGTGTGGTTAACCAGCTTTCAGCCCTAACGCAAGCGTAGTAGCTCAGGGTGCCAACATTGGCATCATTGGTCCACAGTACAAACCGGAAAAATAAATCAAATCAGCCGGCAGGAAAAAGTTGGGATATGAAAGCCTCAATTAGGTATTTTCACTTCAACCAGCAGCTAACTTCACTGTGTTAAAAGCTGAGGGGGAAAATGGATAAACTGCATGGAACAGAACTTTACTTCTGTAATATATTTGTAATTAATAATCATTATTATTTTATTATTTCATTAAATAGTAATTAAAATAAAAACTATTTTTTAACTACACTTATATAGACAAAATTACCTTTTACGAAGATATTAGCAAAATATGGTAAAAATGAACAGAATCACATACATTTGGTCCCTTATTTTCCCCTCAGAAATCCACGAAGTGAAGATAGCTGTTTATTGAAGTGAAAATACCTAATAGGCTTTTATATGATCAGTTTGAATGTTCCCGCCGCTATATTTGAAACATTGCAATGTTTCATGAAACTTTTCATCAGGCTAAAGTTTCATGCAAATTTACATCCCCACTCATCACGAAAAATAAATTTCTGTTTTTATTATACAATTGTATTTGCCTTATCTTTCATGTGTGACACTAACCACTGCAAGATTAGATATCTAAGATACCTTTAAACTTCCGCAGAAAATCTAGTGGAAATTTGTTCGAACGACCAGGCATCTATTTCGATGCAGACGGTCACGACTTAGTTTGTACATCCCAGCTTTGGTGGTTTGAATGTCACATAGTAGGTTTTGACTAACCTAACATTTGGATATTATATCACGCCAAGTACTATTTTTATTCCAAGACTATTTAGTCGCTGGTAAATATCAGGAAATAAAAAGTTAAGTTATTATTATTATAACTTACCTGCTTATTAACATCTATTTCACTCAAATAACGACCGACAAAATGATCTTGACCGGTGACTTACAGTTTGTAGACGACACTTCACGTTGCACTGGATGAGAAAAAACAGTGTCTAAATGATGCTTTTCCCCTAGATTCTCCGAATGAACCTGTGTGGCTCAAATTTGTTGCAACTCTGTTGAACACCGATTTCGGTGTACATTGGAGGATCGGCGATTTTCTGTGAGGGTCAGAAATAGTCTGAAATTGGTAACGTACGAGGGGCATCTCATTTAGGATACACGAGCAGGAATCACTAGTTATTTCGTCAAAAATCGGACGGGAATCTGGAAACAATCTGAGTGAGACGAAACCCAATGAATCGTAATGAATCCAAAGAATCCTAATAAATCCTGAATGAAATATCCCTCGGTAATGCAGTTTATGGTTAACCCTTTAGCCCTACAAAAAAGAAACGACCCGCATGCCCGATTTCACGAATGTTGCTTACAAATATTCCTCCAGTGTATAAAATTTGATAAATCTTTTTCTTTCTGTTAATGAACTAGATGCAATGGAAACTTCAGTTGGTGCAGTTGGACCTTCCCGACCCTCGCCATTTATATATACTCTTTCAGAAAACGCCCACATTTTTGTAAAGATTCAGGGTCGCAAGCAGATTTCAGGTGGATACATTGACAGGGCAAGCTCACGTGAACCAGAGTTGAAATGGCTGAATGATCCTGTAGGAGCACCTGAGGTACCAGAGCGCGTTCATATATTTTTGAAATATTGGGAGGAATTTCCAAAACGCCATCAGCAATTCGTTGCACCCCTCGAATTTTTCAACCCCTTCATCGCATATTATTTTCATATGTCTCAATTGTCCGAGTGTTTTGTAATAGACGGCGATCAGATGTATCATACTATTCTATACGAGGATGCCGCAGATAGTAGTGGTAGAAATACTCTTGCTTCGATTACGGTACGTGCTCGAAATCCACTTAAAAATAATGCGAATTGGCAATATTGGGGGTTGCTAAAACATTTGGGCACAACACAAGTTCTTCCAGAATGGTTACAGAAAACTCTCGAATCTCACCCAAACCTTCCCAGAAGAAAACGAGTACCGACTGGGGCCAAGAGGCCTCGTAACATCTGAAAATAAACTTTTTACTGCAAATTTGCGGTAGGGGTTACAAGGACCATTACTTTTTGGCCCATCGCGGATTTCTTTCTGCATTCATATTTGTTGTATATAATTTCTTTGCAACTACGCAGGAAGAATAAACATTTTTTTCATATTATTATATAATATTAATTTCAAAATCTTGAAAATGACATATTGTCCAATTAACATTGTAAACAATGGAACTTTTTAAATTTAAGGGAATAAAAATGTATTATTTCTAATTAAAAGAATTTAAAATTTAAAGATTTTGAAATTTTACAAACCCAAATTTTTATGAAATGTATTCACCTTTAGTCTCACAATTATGCAAAAATTAAAACACATTTTTTAAATTATAGTTACTCTTTCTAGTTCCATGTTCGACACCAGGCGGCGAAATTATCGACCAACATTCCCAATACAATACCATAGTTTTCCATTTTGAACGACGAATATACAGACGAATTTATTTTTTTACATTGAAAAAATGTTGTCCAATCGATTTTTACGTGAAATTATAATTTTCAAAATTTAATACAAATTTAGATTGCTATCATTTTAGAAGCTTTTCATTTTAAATAGTTTTATTCAGTTTTAAATTCCAACCTCTCCCTATTCGAATTCTATAAACTCTAAACTTAACAATTTCGGCGTGAATGTTTAAAATTTTGAAAGTTTCTGCTTAAAATGGTTCTAACGCCACAGTAGCTTCAATATCCTTTCCATTTACACGTATTTAAACATCCTAATCGAACCAACAAAAGTTGATTTTCAGAAACTTTCGTCAATATATTTCAATCTTTATTATAAATTCTTAGAAAATAAAGTAGAACGAAGAAAATGAAGAAAAGGCTTTTCACTGTTCTTGTTTTCCTTTTTTCTTTATGCATTCCATTTAAAAGTTTGCCTCTTTTCTAAACTTGAATTTGAGGTTCCATTTTAAGAAACAATTGATTCATCTAACAAAAATTAAAAATAAATTGAATGTGTAAATAAAATGTTTTGTAATTTGGAGTACAAAAATCAGAACCCTGGTGTGAAAGATGGAGATTGTTTTTCCTGGGTTATCATGTCATACCTAAAACTATCTCTGAAAGAATACTTTGCTTTTATAGTGGGTGACAGCACAAATTATATTGGTGATCTTACCCTATTTATGGTTTAAAGTGTATCTTTTTCGCTTTAAAATCTAACACTTTCCAATTTTTTCTCTGTTTTGACTGAAAAATCATTCTTAGTTTAAAATTCCACTAATGTTGAAAAGTTTTCTTTGTGGTATAATCCAACTGTTTTTTATAAAAAATTAAAATATGTTTGGTTTGAATATTAACTGCTACATTTAGTATATTAAGGCATATATGTAAACTGATTGTGAAGGGGATGGGGTCGTCCAACCCGTGAAATACATCAAACCATTCAATTTTCGGTAAAAAAAAGTTTTTTGTGGTTGTTAAATATAACTGTTTTTGGGTACAAATTAATTTTCTTCGTTAAAATTTAAACTTATGGGTGGAAAATTTATTTGCTCTAGTTGTAGATTCATGAATGTAGTTAAATTCATCGTTTTTTTGTCATGAAAATGTAACTATTATGTTGAAAATTTGTTTGGTTTTCTTTTGTTAAAAAAATTTTCCTCAGATGAAAACGCAACTATTCTAGTTTAATATTCGCTTATGTTAGCCAATAAATTAGAATATAAGATATATATTCAAGTTAGAATAATTAGATTAAGGCAATTGGGTAATCTGATTGTGAAGGGAATGTGACCCTCAGAACCGTGAAATACATATACTATATAAAATAGTACAATTATTTAACTTTTAATCGAAAAAATTACAAGATATATTTCTAAATTAGAGTAAGTAAATTAAGGCACTTATGTAAACTGATTGTGTAAAGAGTGGGACCCTCAAACATTAAAATACATATATAAAATACATACTATTATTTCATTTTTAATTGTAATTTTTTAAAAATATATCATCATTTGAGTTGACAATCCATCTCTCGGGTTTAAGATTAACTTTATGAACTGCAAATTTTATTATTCATAATTTCATTAGAAGGGCCTAAATAAGTTTATTGAACTAGAACATTTTAGGCTCGAAGGTTACTAGGTAAGTTTGTTCAATTTTACAATTCGTCTGTAATGACGGAAATGCAATATTTTCACATAAACAGCTATAAATTCGAAGTGGTTCAGATTGACTTCAATATAGTACCTGAATTAATTCTACCTAAATATAAAATGAACTTCAAGTACAGCAAGAACAAATAAAAATTAGTTTGAATAATTGTTCAAATTCATGGACTTTAGAGGCATATTCAGAAAATGCTTAGTTGAATCTCGAATGAAGTTTTAAGGTGTAATAAATCTTAAAAATATAAAAAATTCTTCGGTATTAGATAAATAAGCTTTATCATGACGAGTTGATTATAGACCCCTAGCAAGATAAATTGTTTCTAGTGATCTCTTATTAATTTCAATTTTCATCTATTTCGTATTTTTCTTCCAATATTTGACATCCGGAACGTCCAAATTTAAAAGAGGTAGATGACGAGACAATCCGAAATGATCAAAACAAAAGATTCATACTGTCTATTATTTCTAAATTATCCGCATTGATATTATTCTTACCCCTAACCATTATTTTATTTATATTTTGTACTTTCAATAGGATCATTCATGAAGAATGTCTGATTCCGCAAAATTCAAATCAAACGAAAAATTCTGTAAAATTAATATGTGGACGAAAACTTTCCTAATAATAGATTTACAAGTGGTAACACATTGCAAAATTAAAGTAAAATCTTTTGAGTTATATATATTATGAAGATTCTAATTCTCCTTGGCTCATGCAGTTAGGGCGGCGTGCCATACGTATCTCTAATCTAATTAATATTTTTCTAATTCTCATTGGCTCAATCCAAAGGACTGCAAATGCATTATAGTTTAATACTAAAAATATACAATTGCGCTTAATCGCAAGTACTGATAACGAGAGAGCTCAAGGAGGTAGGCAGTCTGGTCAAACGGTATACGTATCAAGAGTTCTAATTAATATTCTTTAAGTCCCTCTGACTGATACCAATGGAGTTACAAACGATTCAAAGACTTATTCTATTTGAATATTTTGAATTTAGAAATCCGTAGTTACCTACGGGAGTAAATAATAAAATCTATAGATGCACGTATCTTGTAAATAATATAAAAAAGATTTGTGCTCAGCATATAAAGCAGATTTTTAAAAATTCCGTAAGAATAAATAATATTTCGGAAAAATTATCCTATAGTGATAAGGCTGCATACTTTAAGAGGTCAACCGGTATCTCAGAGTCACCTGTCTAGACACATCACCCTGGTGTTATTCGGATTTCGGCACGCGTTTCACACCTCCGATTGGGGGTCAATTTCTTCGGGATCACCCCTAATTAACATGTGATCTGTGAAAAAAAATTACACAAAGGGAAACTATACAAAAATACAGAGTAAAAATAAAACTAATAAAAAATTTAGAAGAACTTTAAAATTGTAAACTCATTAGAAGAAATTTAAAGCCAACTGATAGAATTTGAACAACTAAATCACTAACAAGAAAAAATTACATTATAACGGGACTTGGCGATTGATAACACTTGCATAGCACATTGCAGCCAGACAAAGATTAAATCATTATCGCAGGCGCATGTTCCAGTTACAAAAGTCAGAATAGCATAAGCAATTATTCTGAAATTCAATGCCCGACAAGGTTCGGCTGACCACAAGCAAAGACCTATCACGGAATGACACGCCATGCCAGCCGGGAGACCCATGTTAGCGGAACCAACAATGAACTTTAGACATGACGTTCACACTCATTATGGCCACTTTTTTCGAAAGTGCCGAATAAAAGAGAATAATAAAATACTGAATAAAAACTAACAAGAAAGGTACTCCACGTATCCCTTGTCAATTTGATTCTCCCTGATGTAGGTTATAGTACTTGAAAAACTAAGCGACACGTATTTTTTTCTTTGCGGAAAAACAATTTAAGGGGGTAAAACAACCTTTCAATGATAGGGGTCTCAAGTGTTCATTGTATCGTTTTTTCTATTAAAACCAAATTGATATCGATCGAACCTACTAGAAAAGTTTCCTCGTGATGAAAGATAAATAACGTAATTTTCTCGAGAAATAAAAAAGACTTAAGGGCGTAAAACACCCCTGCATACCTTTAAATTTGTGCAAAAAATGCTTTAGTTTGCAGAAAAAAATGTGAAGAAAAAAATATTTTTGCACCTGAGACAAAAATGAAGTTAACGTGTTTCGCCGAAAAAATAAAATAAATTAATAAAGCTGGCCACCCCTAAAACTTTTTATTTTTTTATTTCCATACACAAAGATAATTAGAAAGATAGTTTTATAACGAAGGAAGTAAAAGAAAGTTAAATTAAAGCAATAATTAATTAAAGTTAGAAAGCATAATTGTTTTGACAAATTATTATTAATTTTAATCATATTCTCTTTGTTTACTGGTACAAAGTTGCGGTTTTTCTGAAATTTGTAATTATTTGTATTGTTTCGATTGAAGTGGCAGATCGCATTTTCAGTTTGAAGAAATTCATTTTAAACCACGAACAAAAATTTTAATAATATGTTTCAAGTTTTAACGAGAATAGTTGACTTTTCAGTGGAAACAAAATTTATCTACTAAATAATCGAGGTTTTTTAAAACAGAATAGCCTACTTTTAAGCCAAGTAAATGAAATATCGATTAAAATTATAAATATTCAACAACAGCAAAATTAATTTTCAACAAAAGAGTTCAAACATTAACCAAATAATTGAATTTTCATTAAAAAAAGATGTAATATGAAATAAAATATTGCAATAAAATTGATGAATTTAAAAAAAGGGATGATTTTTCAATCAAGAAATAGAACCAACGTTCCAGGTAATGCATGCATTTTAATTCAGCAATTTGAATTTTTTACTGAAAACGGTCAATTTTCAATCAGAAATAGAATAGTTAAATTTTCAGTTGAAAAAATTACTTTTAACTCAAATCAGGAGGGAATCATAACAATTGCTAAGAGTAAATATATAAATTATTGTAGGTTATATAGGGTGTATTTTAATTTAAAAAAATATGTCAGGAAGACGAAAAGTACAGCAAGTAGAAGAAATGAATGAAAAA
This sequence comes from Belonocnema kinseyi, assembly GCF_010883055.1. NCBI lineage: Eukaryota > Metazoa > Arthropoda > Insecta > Hymenoptera > Cynipidae > Belonocnema > Belonocnema kinseyi. The sequence goes on along the minus strand of NC_046665.1, from coordinate 102,876,736 downwards.
ACTCGATTTTGTAATATTAACAAGTTTATTAAAACGACGAGAAGCCAATATTGTGAATTTTGTAAATACGAAAAAGCTGTTTAAAGATTAAAACATTAGATTTATTTTCATCATTTATTTATTTTACGTTGCTTCCTCATAAATGAATGCGATTTTATGTCTTTTTCAGCTCTGTTAAAACAAAAAGCCGCGCTTATTTCAAAACTTGTAAATATGATGCGCTGTTCTCAGCAAAGTCACGCTTTCACAATTTATTGCATTTTATTTAAAATATTTTAATCGTCTAAAACATTATTTTATTTACTTTAATTTATTATCTTTAAGAAGCAGGCTGTTTCTACTCATCTCGAAAATTCGGGGTAGCAGGACAAGGGGGTAAACAACTCGTCCTGAATTTAGGGACGATGGGACACTTTGTAGACAAATTCATCAAATACGTGCCTTCTCACAAATAACAGTAAATTCAATTAACCCTAATAGCACAGACCTAAAAATAGGTCGTTAACAATTATTATATTTTGGGATGAATAATATAAAGTTGATAAATGTGAAGAATAGTTTTTTTTAAAACATATTTTGTAATTATTTGAACAATTTTTATTTGTTCAGAAATATTTTTTTATTTGAAAAATGTTTTCCCTCTAAATCCTGGAAATGTATTTCACATGAAGTGTATAAATGTTTGAATGATTGCAAAAATTCTTGAACCAAAAAAATTACTCTTAAAATACGCTAATTCTATCCCTAATTCCAGAATATGATCAATTTTATGGTTTTAAGGACAAGAAATTGCAGCAAGAAAAAATTGTTTAAATAAATACGAAATATGGTAAACAAGAAGTACACCTGCAACATTTATTAACTTCATATTTCTGATCTCGAAATAAAATAGCATTTACGACTTACGGTGGGGGGGGGGGGTGAAAAATAATAATTGTATGATCAATCCAAAAAAATTTTTGAAATACTTCAAATTTCGAAAAATAAATTCTTTAGAATGAATGTGATGGGGCTTTTTCTGAGTACAATGAAAGGGTATCAGAAGGGTCAACTTTAAAATTTATTGGGTGAAAATCATTCATTAAAAAGATACTATACTTTATTTCACAAAAGCTTATAACAAGTACGAAGATTTTTTAATCTCCCGAAAGCCAAGCTTTTCCCATTCAAACCCCTATTTTAATTTTGAAAGTCCAGAGCCACGGTCAATGTCGAAAAAAGAGAAAAAAGGAGACGAATATGATTTTGAAACTTTTGTATTTAAATGAATGATAAGGAAACCAGATTTTACCCTAATTTTTATTTCATTAATTTAGATTTACCTACTTAACTTCATTTGTCCTTTCTTTTTAATTGTCAGAGACAAAAAAAAAATTTGTTTGGACCAGAAATGTTGAAATAATTTGTGCTATTTTTACAAAGTCGAAGGTTTTAAGTACACTCGACTTAGAAAAAAGAAATAAAGATAATAAATTTCTTTTTGTAAGGCTAACAATGTGTCTTTTACATTTTATTTCAAGCTAGTCAATGTTCTTAGAATCATAATATTTTATAATGTTAGCCCATTTTCTTCTTTTCATATGAAGGAACTCTTTTAATATAGAGATTTTTATGATAATTTATTGTAAATCATTCTAATGATGTCACATTTTTCAAGAATATACACGCCCAATTTAAAAGACACAATAATGTTGTTCAAAAAAACTTTTTAAAATTTTGTATAGTTGTGTAATAATTTGATTTAGGCTTATTATTAACAAATTTTATGAATGAATTTTACTCATTATTGAGCCAGAAGCCAAAAAATCTAAAATACTGCCAAGTGTTACGCTTTTCAATAAGCTGTATATTGATAATTTAGATGGAAATATTTTTAATCTCTTTTTTCCTCTATTTTTTTTTAATTCCTTTTTTTCTTTAGTTTTCAATAAACTTCCCCTATTTTCATTTGATTCGTTCAATAGTGGAAACTGAATTATTATAACATAATAAAAAACTATTTGTTGTGGAAAGTAAATTCTATTCCACTAATCGATTTCCTATTTAGAATCCAGCTTTTCTGGTTGAAAATTCAGTTATATCGTTAAAAGTTAAAAGCAAGACAACAATTCTCGCTAGAAAGTTGAACTAATTTGTTGAAATATCAGTTTTTTTCATTGAAAATTTATATATTTTTTTAAAAACGTTTCTCTTTGGTTAAAAAATGCAGCTTGCTTAGTTGAAATTTCATCTTTTTGTTATGAATGCAAATCTGCGTGTAGTTAACTGGCTCACTCGAAATTTTATACTTTATAACTAATTTTTTATCTTTCTGAGTTAGAAATTTTAATTATAGCGATTTTGTTATTATTCACAAATCCCGAAACTTGTTTTAATGTTCGTCCGTTCCAGTGTCGTTGGTTATACCACGAAAAACCAGCGCATATATTATTCATATATTATTGTTGCACCATATTAAAAATACATTTTCATAAATGGATATCACACATTCTATGGTCAAATAGTCTAGAAATTTACTATAAATCTAAGAAAATAGCAAAAAAGTTCACTTTTTTCGATTTTTTGAAACCACAAAGTCAATTAGAGAGGGTAAAAAATATTTGAATATAAATACAAAATATTTGTAATTAAATAGCAAAAAATGATTTGAATATTTTTCACCCTCTCTAATTGACTTTGTGGTTTCAAAAAATCGAAAAAAGTCGACTTTTTCGCTATTTTCTTAAGACTTACGGCAATTTTTTGGACTATTTGACCATGCAATGTCTGATATAAGTTAAGAAGAACGTATTTTCAAATCTGCTACACCAATATTTTATGCAGAATGTCTATATTAAAATCATTTTTATTGATTTCGGACTACAAGAAAATATAATTATCGCTATACAGGTATAAATTGACATGCTTTGAGCAATTTTTCTTATGAATTACAATTTTTTTAAATGTTAATGTTTAAATTTGAAGAGGTGCTTTGGTTTTTGCCATTTTTAGCTATATCTACGATGCGGAGATAGAATCAATTTTTTCATGAAACTTTAGGGAAGTGTTTTTGACTTCTAAAAAAGTTTTCTTTCCTATTATAACTTCGCGCAAACAATTTTTTGTCCATAAATTGAACGGTTTCATTGCATATTCGACAGGTGACTCTAGTGGAAATCCTTTGATATGGTTTCGACTTGAATTGGTCCCCATCAAGACATGCTGAAGTCGAAAAGTGCGTCATTTTTTAATAACAGGAGTACATATGTATGTAAATTTTTTCTAGCGAGTTAAATACATTAATGAATTATTATATCTGGTTAATATAAATAAAATAAGACATCCAGATTTACTTATTTTCTCGGTGGACTAACATGAACTTGACTCATTATGTTTAACCGCTTCAGAAATCTTTTTATAGATTTAAAGAGCATTCGTTTTTTGAGAGGCGTAAGCAACAATATCAAGCATATTTTACAGTTTCTATTTTTTTCACAAATTTAAAAGAGTGATATTGCAAAAAATCCCTTTCTTAGCTTCAAGCTTCAGATAAATTTGAAATCAAAACGAGTTACAATTTAAAAATAAAAAAGAGTTCAAACATTTGTTGCTTATACAATTTTATTATTGTAAAAAATGTTAAAGACATGCTTCATTTTCATACATTTTGCATAGTAAAATCCTGTGCTATTAAAATAGCTTCCTAGTTTCACCCTATTATTATACATGATTTATGGGTTTCAGAAATAATGCGATATGAGATTTAAAACTAATGGAAACTTTTCGTATTTGAGATAATAAATGTTTTGCAGGGTGCAAAGATAACGTTCATAATTTCCTTATTTCTTCTTAACCACTAAACGAACCTCTAAATGAACCGAATGAATAGAAGCCATTAAAAAAATCTAAATATATTTTGTAAAAAGTTCCCTATTTTTAATTGCAAATTTTTAATATTTTAAATATTGAGTTAAAACTTCATCCTTTTGATTCAAACTTCAAACAATTTTTTAAATGTGGAGCATTGTTGTTACAAATTCATTCCTTGTCAAAAATTGATTTCTTTTTTGAAACTTAAACTATTTTATGAAAAATCCTTTCTTTTCCTTCTAAATTATTAATTTAACTTAACAAATTATTAAACTACGCAGTCAAATTTATTTTTACCTACGCAGTTAAATTTTCAATTGAAAGATATTTATTTTTAAACTAATAGTAAAATATTCAACCAAATAGTTGAATTTTCAACTAAAAATAAAATTCTTCCGAAAAACAGTGGCTCAAGCAAAATTTTTAAAGAAAATAGCCGAATCCTCAAGAAAGAAGATTAATTTATGATCAAAAATTCAGATTTTTATCCATGAAATATGAGCTTTGTATTAAAACAAATAAATCTTCTAACTAAAACCACAAATTTAAAAAAAATAGTGGACCTTGCATCTATTCAAAATTTCAGGTGACTTTTTAGTATTAACATATGAATTTTAAGAAAAAGTAAATTTTCTACAAAAATAATCTAATTTTTAACCCGAAAAGAATAAATTTCAACCTAAAAGAATTGCGTTTAGACTTTATCGCATAACTACATTCTAAAACTTCTCTAATTGTTGTTATTTTGGTGCGCTTTTCGCTCTAAAGGTTTCTCTGGCGCTGAAAGTAAAATTCAGAATGACTTTCTGCTAACTATCTTCTGTTGTAGTAAACGCTAAAAAAACTATTAACTTGTTTTACGATTTTTAAAAATGTACTCTCCCTATCTAAAAATTATTAGTAACAAAACTGTGGATCCTTTAAAGGTGAAAAACTTTTGCCTATTCAATGTCTGTAGAGAAACGTCATTTTCTTGGTTTGAAGGTTTAACAATTTAGGTGATTATTTAAAAAAATGTAATTGCACTTCTTTTGGTTTATAAACCAATCAGTACCCTTTCTTGTTAGAAATTTAATTATACAATAAGACCTGTGGAAATCGCCTCCTTTGTAACCTGGCTACCTGTCTAAGTTGGTCTGGTTTTTATGAAACCCGAATACTGCATTGACTTTAATAGGATCTTTCTTCGATAAGTTGGCCACCTGTCTATCTTGTATCTTGGCCGCCTTTTTGCAAGATTCACTCTTGGCCGCCTTTTTGCAAGTTGATTCTTCATGAAGAAATATCTACTGCACCTGACGATATTTTACAATCAATTTCGCAGCAAAAAGAATACTCTGATGCCGAGTGTTAGGATAGTGACAACGATTAAACAGTAAGCGAGGACAGTACTCTAGTGCCAACTGATTAAGAAGCTCTAGAATATTTAGGGCAACTGATGATGTACTCTTCTAATCACCAGCCTCAGCTAATTGATAGTTGATGCAAATGAAAATTAGTGACTTTTTTGTCAACTCTAAAGAATGAAGCAATTGGGGATGTTACACTGAATGTAACATCCAATTTTTTTCATTCGATATATATTGGTCCTTTTGAGGGCCACCAATTATTTCTTGCGAGAAATTTTTTTTTCTATTCAACACTGTCAGAGCAAGTGCGAAAATGTTCAAAGAAAAATAAGGAAATTTTGAAAATTCTGTTTTCACCCTGCAATGTATGCATTACCTAAAATACCAAAAATATCCATTAGTTTTAATACCAGTATTCATAATTTTAGTTGAAAAATCATTATTCTAGTTGCGGATAGAGATACTTGGTAGAAGGTTGAAATTTTTTATTCAATATTCATAATTTCGCTTTAAAATTCATATATTGCAGCTAAGATTAATGATTTTAGTAAAAAATTTATGACTTCAATTTTTTGAGATCAATGGATTCTTTCATCTAAAATTTCAACTTATCCACTATTGATTAAATGTTGTTTGAGAAGTCATCTATTTTATCGAACAATAATATCTTTTTAATTATTTGGTTAATTATTAATTTATTTGGTTGAAAATGCAATATTGTTACATAAAATGTTAGAAATTTAAAACTGTTTAGATAGAAGTTAATATACTAGGCAGTCTGATAAGTCCCTGAAAAATGAAACACGGAGACGTTTTTTTGGCCAAAGTCAGTTTTATTTTTCAACATACTCTCCTTTTAGGTCGATACAGCGAGTTCAACGATTTTTTAACTTTTTGATACCGTCCGACAAGTACTCGATTGGAAGGTCTCCAAAATACGCCTTAGTTTCAGCTATGAGCTCCTCATTTGAGTAAGAACGCTTACCAGTGAGCCATCTCTTCAGGTTAGGGAACAAGTAATAGTCGCTGGGGACCAGGTCTAGTGAATACGGTGGCTGAGGAACCAATTCGAAGCCGATTTCATGCAATTTTGCTTGTGCAACTAAGCATGAATGAACAGGCGCATTGTCGTGATGATAAAGCGGTTTTTTCTTCTTCAAATGCGGTCGTTTTTCGGCGATTTCGAGTTTCAATCGGTCCAATAATGATGAATAGTATGCTCCGGTTATGGTTTTTCCTTTTTCAAGATAGTCCACGAATATTATCCCATGTGCATTCCAAAATACGGAGGCCATAACCTTTCCGACCCATTGTTGCGTTTTTGGACGCTTCGGAGCCCTTTGGCCCGGTGGAACCCACTGTTTTGCCTGTTGCATTGACTCAGGAGTGTAGTAGTGGATCCAGGTTTCATCCATGGTTATGAATCGGCGCAAAAACACGGTCGGCTTATGCGAAAATAACGTCAAATTCTGCTGGGAAGTTGTCACACGAATTCGTTTTTGGTCCACTGTGAGCAAACGCGGCACCCATCGCGCGCAGAGCTTCTTCATGCCCAAAACTGAATGCATGATATTGCCTACACGTTCCAATGATATGCCTATAGCATTAGCTACCTCCCTCAATTTCACTTTGGGATCATTCAACATCATATCATGGATTTTCTCGGCATTTTCTGTTGTAGTGACCTCTTTCGGGCGCCCAGATCGTTCAGCATTAACTGTGCTCGTACGGCCACAACGAAACTCGGTAAACCACTTATGAATCATTCCAATCGACGGTGCAGAGTCCGGGTAATACTTTTCCAGCTTGACCTTGGTCTCGGATATCGTTTTCTTGCGAAGATAGTAGTGGTTGATCAAAACTCGAAACTCAGATTTTTCCATATTAAAAAAAACTCGGAGGTTAGTCGCTTCTCAGTGCTGTAACTTGTAAATGCGTAAACATAAATGGCTGAAGTTTTGACAGGCGTCATTTGAAGGATTAAGCTCGATGAAAATGGTTCACATTAGTGAATACTAATGCCATCTCTTAGAATTTTCAGGTACTTATCAGGCTGCCTAGTATCATCGGGAATGTCTTGGCTCAAAATGTGGCGACGGTATGTTAAGGTGGAAATGACACCGTCTCGGCATGCAAAAATGAAACCCTCCGTACCAGACTTTAATCCGGGCGATTTAAGGAAAGCAAACGTTAGCTCACAAGACATTGACTGATCCTTCACATTTCTGTGGAAGATACCGTGCATCCTCTTATCGAGGAGCTGTTCACGAAAGTTTTTCTCTTGTACTTATGAGACTGCGTAGTATCACCTACTTCAATGTTAACTAAATATTAACTGAAAATGTAGGATAAGAAGACAAAATAAAAATTTGTTTTAATTATTATTGAGATTCATGAAATTTGGAAACAAATTCAGAAAATGATTAACTGAATATCATCTTAAAGGTTATATGTGTAATAAATGTTGTAGGTATAAAAATGTGTGCTATGTAAGCTAATCAAGCTCAGTCAATCTGCTTGGTATATAAGTTTGCACATTCCAAAAAGTGTTACATTTATCTAACATCATCAAGACCTTAAAAATTATTTTCAAATTCTCTATCGCTGGACATCTAAAACGCAGAAATGGAGATCATCATTTTATTCCTTATCTGCATGGGCGTCATTGCTTTAACCAGTAAGTGTAATGTAATATACTGTAACCTTATGGATGCTGTCAATATAGCATGCAAAGGGGTGTGTGCTCTAAGTCCACCCTGCGGTTACCTAGAAGAGGGACAATCTCCCCGGATAAATCTTATATGTAATATAATCTCATAAATGAGAGGGTCGCATGGAGTAAAAGTGTAAGATTTCAATGAACATCAATTTATTCAAAAATCCCTATTCTAAATTAAGTACATTATCTTTATATGCCCTAAATAATTTAATTTTAATCTTTGGTAAGAAATGGGAATCTCCCTAGAAATTATAATTCTAAGACACAGCCTTATACATCCTACCTTTTAGGCTCAATATAATTCTAAAAAATCTTATATGTAAAATGCTACTGGAGCTGTCTCTTTATATTCAAATTTCAATCGAAAAATTCTCAGAATTTCAAACTTATTTTCTAGAAGGAATCTCTCCAATAATAACAATAGCACCTCTTGAAAATGGTTAATGATCTGAGGAAATTAGCCCTACTGACCTAGTGAACTATATTCCTACGGTAGCTATCTGACTATGATAATAATCTTTCACAATAAAAAAGGATATTAAGCCCTATAATCGATACTTAATCTTTATGAGGTGTCACCATAAAAGGGTGATGCACCTAACGCACTACAGCTAGCCTGAGTCGAGGCTTCCTCGGACCTTAGGTGTTTCTACCTACTCCCTGAGAAGGCTAGAGAGAACGCTCTTCCGAGAGGGAGAGAGGTTTACCTCAAGGCGACACTTTATGGTCGAAAGTTTAGAGATGCCTCTACCGAAGGCTGACAAATGCTGAAAATTATTTTCTATTGCCTCGCACTCAGGCTTAGCCGTTTTCTGGACAGGTTTCGAGCAAATATTCACTCGTCCACTCCTAAGCAGCTAAGGTGAATGACAAGAATAATAAATCATCGCTGTCCAACTTCTTGGCCCCGGGGACGAGAAATTTATCTCGTTCGTGACGTCTGTAGTCACAGTGAAAATTTTTATGCTTTAGAGAAAATAATTTATTACCATTTATTTCTGGTAATCGAAATCTATAATTTTATTTTTCCGTTTTTAATTTAAAAGAAGGTCACTGCCTCAGATATATGTAATTTTGTAGAATCGCACATAAAAATCGCTTTGAAAAGGAAGTTAAAATTCAACGTTTCAACGTCACAGAAAACACAGGAAAGGTAGCCGCTTTACTAACAGGGTGCTAGCGAATATTTACTCGTCCTCTCCACAAGTCTGCTCAAGTCTCCTCAAGTCTCCTCAAGTCTGTCCTCAAGTCTGTCCTCAAGTCTGCTCTCCTCTAAAGCTTCTGGGAAGATGCAATTTTTATATTCATCTTCTCAGCAGTTGGACGTTTTGCCTGCCTTCAGGCTTTATGACGTGACCCGCCGGTTACAATACGTAATATTAAAATTCAGAAAGCGTCTAATATTTCGAAATTTTCCGTTTTCATATTATTATTATTACTAACATTAATTAAATTTTTATTTTCCACTTCAAAAAGGATCAGACGTAAGAATCGTTTAATTCCGTAAAAATTAATATCGGGCATGATGTTTTTGAACTCAATTATCATAAAAAGCTGTCTTAGAAGCATTTTTCTTTTGAATTTTGATTCAGAGAGTTGAAAATGAATGTTTTGTCGAAAGTTTATATTTTTGTTTGTAAATTTAATTATTTGGTAGATAATTAAACAGATTCCTATGAAAATTTAATTGCTCAAAAAATGGTTTTTGGTTTGAAAATGGTTGTTGAATATCATTAATTTTAAATATTAATAATGTTGGTGAAAAAATCCGCCTCTTTAGTCGAAAATTTCGCTGTTTGGTTGAAAATTGATCATTTTTTAATAAAAAAATTTAACTTGTTTGTTGAAATATTTTTATGATTGATCACCTCTTTCGTTTAAAAGTTACCTTCTTGTATTAGAAATTCGTGCTTTTTATTTAAAAATTAATCTTTTCATCTGAACATGTAAATATTATATTTCTGGTTAAAATGTATATTTTAAAAGTTTATAATTTAAAATCTTGGTAGAAAATTCAGATGCTTTTTTCAACATTTATATTTTTTATAGAGGTGCTATCTTGTTAAATGTTCGTATTTTTTCGGTTAAATCGAATTAGTTGTAAAGCGGCTTTCACATGTTTGGTTTCGAATGAAAATAATTTGTAAAAATTCATTTTGTTCAAAATTTAACTTTTAAGATTGGAAAATCAACTCTTCGGTTTGAAATAATAAGGTTTTATAAAAATACAACTATTTGGAATAAGATTAAACCATTGGATAAGAGATAACATTTTTATTGAAAAATTATACCACATTTTCAGATTAAAAAAATTAATTTTTAACCAACAAAAAAATTAAAAAATTCTTAACAGTATAATCAAGGTTTCAACAAGAATAGTTCAATTTTCAATGAGAAAAAAGTTAATTATCAACCAAAGTATAAATGAATTTTTAACAAAATAGATGACTTTTTAGCCAGAGAGATTTGTTTTCAATTCAAATGATAAATATTCAACAATAAGATTAGTCTTTAACAAATTAGAATAAACTCTAACCGAATAATTGAATTTATATTAAGAAAAGGTGAATTTTGAATGAGAAATTTTGCACTTAACATTTCATAAAAAAATTTGAGATGAATAAAAAAAACTCTTTAAAAAAATAGTCAAATACTGTAACATGAAGCTACTTCTATAAATGAATGAAGCTCTCAAAAAATTCCCGGATAATACAAGGATTTTTAAAAAAGGGTAACAACTCTAAGCCTGTATAAATGTTCTTAAAAATTCGTAAAACTCATAAAATCAAGAGATAATTATAAGAATTGCTTTTTAAAGCTTAAAAAAATGTGTTACTGTGGAATTTTTTAAGTTGGAACTTCGAAAAACGGTTTTTCGAGAAAAAGGCATTTATAATTGGCAAGTTCCATTAGCATCAATGTTTGCTTTTTTCATGTAACATGAAATATACCTACTTCCGGTAAGTAACTGGATATGCCTTAAATCACAATTAATTTAGTATAGCAAATACAAGAGTTGGATAAAAAGATTTGATTGTGTAACATTTCAAAATTTATTAAAGCGATAGGAAGGCAGTATTGTGAATTTTGTAAATATAAGAAGGCTGCATGAAAAATGTAAATATTGGAATTATTTACACACCTTATTTATTTTATCTTACTTCCTTATAACCTAGCTCTGTAACGGTCCGAAATAATTATTTAGTTTTTTAAAAATAAGTGTGTCACAACGACACACTGTTTTTTATTTTATTTCAAATATAAACTTCAAAGTACAAATCGATATAACAGAGTAATGGCTAATGTGTCTAATGCTATGCTTATATAGGCGGTTCCCTTCTACTTTCTTAAGGGCTTCTGGGAGGGGCTAATGCCTGGTGTTACACCCCCGTCGCTAGATTGTATTTAGTCCTCTAAATACCTCATTTTGAAAATCTTACAATTTTATTTTTTAACACCACACTTATGCCACACTTGTGCCCGATATATAATATAATTAATCCTATTGCGCTGTACCCTAAATATCCTATCCATTCTAGAGATTTTTCGCTCCAGGTACGTATTCGCCTATGACTACTT
>NC_046665.1:102861944-102865140 GCF_010883055.1 Belonocnema kinseyi | reverse complement strand
ATAACAGAGTAATGGCTAATGTGTCTAATGCTATGCTTATATAGGCGGTTCCCTTCTACTTTCTTAAGGGCTTCTGGGAGGGGCTAATGCCTGGTGTTACAGCTCGATTGCGTGGCTTTTTCAGCCGTGTTGAAACAAAAAGTAGGGTCTATTACAAAACTTATAAAAATTATGAGTCATCTTCAGCAAAATCACGATTTTAAAATTATTGCGTTTTAATGAAAATATTATATACATTTATAACATTACTCTATTTACCTTTCTTCATTCACTTTCAAAATAGACTGTGTCTGGTTGTCCTGAAAAATTTGAGAAGGTGGTAAATTTAATATCTCACACTGAGAAAAGTTTAAAAAAATAACTTTGAATATTTTAGAGGATTAGTATTTATCTGCACAAGCTTTTCTCTCTTATAGATCGTAAACAATTATCTTTGTGCTACTATTGACAGTATTTTGAAATTTAAACTGATTGCGAGGTCAGGAATTTAACCTTAAAACTTGAAATTCTTTAAATATTTTCTTGTAGTGCTGCTTCAAAATGACTAGATTAGAATTATTTACAATATGTATTTATCAAACTTTAGTTTCTTATAAGCGGATGCGATTATGTTATTTGCAGCTGTGTTGAAATAAAAAGAAGAGCATATTGCGAAGCTTGTCAATAAGATGCATCATCTGAATGAAATCACGCATTTACAGTGTACTGCATCTGAGTGGAAATTTAACAATTGTTTACAATATTATCCTATTTTATCTTACGCTGTTGACGCCATAAAATAAGCCTTTCAAGGCGAGCTCTCCCATAAGAACCAAAATATTCAATAAAATTTTATAGCACACGCCTGGAAAATGTTGACGAATTGATTAGTAGCACAAATCACTGAAAACTTAGTCAATATTTTTTCTGATCGACTTATGTTTCTAAAGTTTCAGGAAAAAAAGAAGATTTTCTGTAAAGAAATTTTTTTCTCTAAAGAAAATTTTTCAGACAGAGATAATTTTCTTCCTGAAAAAATAAGTTTGGAATTTTTTTCGTAAATGATGGAAGACAGGACAAAACGCTTACCCCGCGTAAAAATAAAAGATTATCTTCTTTATGTAAAACTAAATTAAAAATACTCTTAATTAGGTCATCAGCTGTAGAATTCAAAAGAAAAAAATTGCGTTTTTTTTTAAATGGACGCTAAAATTCATATAATTGGAAATTTGTGACAATTATTCAGTTTTGGTTGAGGATTTAACTATTTTGTTGAAAATCTAGCCCCTTGGTTGAAAATTTAACTTTCTTGATTAAAAAGTCATTTTTTCCTTTTTTGTTTAAAAATTAATTTTTTCGTTGAATTCAACTTCTTGAAAATTTGTTTCGTTTTTTCAAATGAAAATTATTTTTAGTAACAATTTAATTATTTCATTTTTGGTTAAAAATTGATTTTGTTATTGATAGTTGAAGATTCGTGAACTTTGTTAAAAATCCATCTTTCTGGGTCAAAGTTAATCCTCTTGGTTAAAAATTTATTAATTTTTTTTTGCAAAATGAAATTTTTTTGTGCTAAGATTAATTTAGTTTGGTTAGAGATTTAACAATTTAGTGTGAAATTAAAACATTTTTATTAAATTAAACGATATGTCAAAAACGTAAAATTATTTTATAAAAATATGACTTTCTCGTAGAAAATGAACTTTCAGGTAAAAAATCATATTGTTGGGTTGAGAATTTAACAGTTTTGTCGGTTTAAAGTTTTTACTGAAAATTCTTTTTGGTTTGTTCAAAATTAATTTTTTTATCTGCATTTGCATTTTTTAATGTTTGCCAGAAAATTATTTTAAAATATAAAAAAATTAAAAACGATGAAGATCAAATTTAAAATCCTATTTAACGTCCAAAAGACAAATTAATGTGCAGAATTTCTGAAAATAAACTCAAGATAAAATCAAGAACCATAAAATGTGTCTGTTGAAATTTAAAAGGAGATAAAAATTTTCCTGAGAGAAAAAAGAACATAATTTCTTTTATTGGAAAATAATAAAAAAGATTTCGTATGTTTAATTTTTATAATTTTCAAATCAAAATAAAAAAAAACGTTTAAAAAATCATCAATGTTTCGGCACTTATTCAGCACCTTTATCAAGGAAAAAATAAATAAATATGTACATGAAGTAAAAAATAAGAGCAGACAGGATAAGCAATGAAACCACCATGCACTATCGGGTCAGGAGAGCATGGTGGTTTCGTCGCTGTTCCTGCCTACTATTATAATTATGTGATTATGATGATGATGATTATTTTTTACAAATATTTTTTTATTTTGATTTGATAGTATTAAAAATAAAAAGAACATAAAAATAAAAAAGGGAAGGAAAGCGATTTGGTTGGCTGCCTTCTCATTTTGCTTTCCTTTCTTTCATTTTTATCCAAGAAAAATAATTTTTTTCCTTTTTTCTTTAGGAAAATTTTTATCTTTTTAAAATTCAATTTTTACATTTTATGGTCCTTCTTCATATTTGGTCGTTCGATCTTGGTTTTATTTTCAGAAACTACGCACAAAACTTATATTTTATCAGTTAAAAATTGAACCATTTGGTGAAAATTCATGTATTTTGTTACAAAGTTCGTTTTTTTGGATAGTTAATTAATTTTTTTTTTAAATATGTATATATTTCGGCATTAGATCTCGGGAATTTAATATTGTATTTAGTATAATATTTTCATTAATTTTATTTGAGAGATGTTAATTCTCCGTTATTATCCTATTTCCGTAAATAATTCACTCTTCTGCGTATGTTTCCAAAGTATTTTGGACTGTGTTACTTTTCGAGGGTGAGACGGTCAGAAACAGCCTGAAATTAGTAACGTACGAGGGGAATCTCACTTAGGATTCACGAGCAGGAATCACTAGTTATTTCATCAAAAATCGGATGGGAATCTGTAAGCATTCTGAGTGAGACGAAACCCAATGAATTGTAATGAATCCAATGAATCCTAATAAAATCCTGAATGAAATATCCTACGGTAATGCAGTTAATGTCAACCCTTTAGCCCCACATTTCTTGGTAAAGTTTATCACACTTCAAATGACAGTAAATAGTTTTTTATGAGCTAAATGTATTATTGTGATTGATAGTAGGATGCAAGGGCAGATAGAGGTTAAAAATTTAAAACATAAATAGTTCATTTAAATTTCTTCGTGAGTTCT
>NC_046665.1:102852718-102861934 GCF_010883055.1 Belonocnema kinseyi | reverse complement strand
AAAAAAGAAACGACCCGCATAGCCCGATTTCACGAAAGTTGCTTACAGATATTCCTCCAGTGTACAAAAGTTGATAAACCTTGTTCTTCTGTTAATGAAACAGATGCAATGGAAACTTCAGTTGGTGCAGTTGGACCACAGTTTTGTAAAGATTCAGGGTCGCAAGCAGATTTCAGGTGGATACATTGACGGGACAAGCTCACATGAAGCAGCGTTGAAATGGCTGAATGATCCTGTAGGAGCACCTGACGTACCAGAGCGCGTTCATATATTTTTGCATTATTCGAGCGAATATCCGGACCGTCAGCAGCAATTCGTTGCACCCCTCGAATTTATCCACCCCTTTATCGCATATTATTTTCATATGTCTCAATTGTCCGTGTGTTTTGTAATAGACGGCGATCAGATGTATCATACTATTCTATACGAGGATGCCGCAGATAGTAGTGGTAGAAATACCCTTGCTTCGATTACGGTACGTGCTCGAAATCCACTTAAAAATAATGCGAATTGGCAATATTGGGGGTTGCTAAAACATTTGGGTACAACCCAAGTACTTCCAGAATGGTTAAAGAAAACTCTTGATTCTCACCCAAACCTCCCCAGAAGGAAGCGAATACCAACTGGGGCCAACAGGCCTCGTAACATCAGAAAATAAACTTTTAACTTCAAATTTGCGGTAGGGGTTACAAGAACCACTACTTTTTGGCCCCTGGTGGATTTCTTTCTGCATTTATATTTAATTTATGTAATCGTATTGCAACGCCACAGGAAGAAATTTAATTTTTTCAGATTATTCTGTCATATTAATTTCAAAATCTTGGAAATGGCACATTGTTCAATTAAAATTGTAAAAAATGGAACATTTAAAATTTAAAGAAATAGTCGACCAACATTCCCAATACAAGACCATATTATTCCATTTTAAGCGACGAATATATAAGGGAATTTATTTTTTTATATTGAAAAAATTGTGTCCAATCAATTTTTACGTTAAATTATAATTTTTAAAATTTAATTCCAATTTAGATTACTATCATTTTGGAAGCTTTTGCTTCTTACTATTTTTATTCAGCTTTAAATTACAACCTTGCCTTATTTAAATGGTCTAAATTTTAAACTTAACAATTGCGGCATGAAAGTTCTGAATTTTGAAAGTTTCTGTTCAAAAATGGTCCTAACGCCACAGTCGCTTCAATACCCTTTCCATTTAGACGTATTGAAACTTCTTAATAAAATCAACTAAAGTTGATTTTCAGAAACATAGGGAAATACATTTCAATTTTTATTTAAAATTGTTTGAAAATAAAGTAGAACGAAGAAAATGAAGAAAACGCTTTTGACTGCTCTCGTTTTCCTTTTTTCTTTGTGAATTCTATTCAAAAGTTTGCCAACTTTACCTCTATTTTAAACTTTAATCTGAGGTTTCATTTGAAGAAAAATTGATTCATTTCACTCATTAAAAATTAAATTGAATGTAAAAATAAAATGTATTGTAATTTGAAGTTCAAAAATCAGAGCCCCGATGTGAAATATGGAGATTGTTTTTCCTGGGTTATAAAGTAATACCTAAAACTACGTCTAAAAGAATACTTTGCTTTTATGGTGGGTAAGAGTACGAAAATGCATTTGCTCTGGTTGTAGTTTTATGAACGTAGTTAAATTAGTTGTTTTTTGTTTGTTTTTTTGGAAAATGTAACTATTATATTGAAAATTTGTTTGGTTTTCTTTTGTTCAGAAATTTTTTGTTAGTTGAAAATGCAACTATTATAGTATAATATTCGCTTATGTTAGCCAATAAGTTATAATTTAAGATATATATTCAGGTAAGAATAAGTAGATTAAGGCACTTGGTAAACTGATTGTGAAGGGAATGTGACCCTCAAGACCGTGCAACACATATACTATATAAAATACGTATAATTATTTAACTTTTGGTTGCAAAAATTACCTTATTGTTTAGTTGAAAATTCCTCTTTATTTGTTGGAATTATTATTTTTTGTTAAGATTTGAACTTAGGGGATGAAAATTGAGTTATTGTGGTTGAAGATTCGTTCCGCTACTTTAAAATTCGTCACTTTTCTTTATAAATGTAATTATTTTGTTTGTTTGACAATTATTGTTTTTATTGCATATTTAGCCACTCCAGTTAAATATTCGCTTATGTTAGCCAATAAGTTAGAATTTAAGATACAAGTAAATTAATTAAATTTAAATTAACTTAATTAACAAGTAAATAATTTAAGTAAATTAAGGCAGTAATGTAAACTGTTTGTAAAGAGAATGGGACCCTTAAACATCAAAATACATATATAAAATACGTACAAGTATTTCATTTGGAATTGTAATTTTTCTAAATATATTATCATTTAAGTTGACAATCCATCTCTTTGGTTAAAGATAAACTTTATTAACTGATAATTTTATTAGAAGGGTCTGAATAAGTTAATTAAAGTAGAACAATTTAGGCTCGAAGGTTACTGACGTGCAATTAACCTTATAGATTGTAATTTCTTGGAAACAATAGATTCAAAAGATGCGTATAAATTGGTACCAATTGTTAATTGCATAGAAAAATTTTTAATTAAGAATTTGATGGAACCTGTTATTACTTTAAATGTTTACCTGTTGGTTTCTATAGCTCCTTTCGTTTTTGCCAAAATCATGATACCTATGCGTTGTCACTTGAGAATTTTAGTTTATTGTTCGGTTGTTTAAATATCTACGAGTTAATCTTGAAGAGGAGGCGCACAATACAATTATATAATTTAAACGAACATACAAAACGAAGTTCGATTAAATTTGTATCCGCGCCTTCATCGAAGGCGCCTTCATCCCACCCTGCTGTAATCATAGATGATCTCATGAACAAAGCTTTTAGTTTTTACGAAATTATTCCGACAATAATACTTTAAAGTAATGACAGTTTAGGTATTCTGAGGAGGTGCTGATATAATTGCAATCAAAGTTCACCAGGTAAGTCCTTTCAATTGTATAATTCGTCTATCATGATGGATATGCAACATTTTTACATTAAAGTCAGGAATTTGAAGCGGTTCAGATTTACTTCAATATAGTACATACAATAACTTTACCCATATATGAAATGAACTTTAAGTTCGAGAAGATCAAATAAAAATTAGTTTAAATAATTATTTTAATTCATGGACTTTAGAGGCATATTCAGAAAATGATGAATTGAATCTCGTGTGAAGTTTCAAGGTGTAATAAATCTTAAAAATATAAAAAATGGTACGATATTAGATAAATAAGCTTTATAATTTGGCTCAGTATATATAGGTAAATAAATTCAAAAATTTGCTAGTAAACCTTTATCAACATTTTTTAAAATTAGACTAAAATTCTATATGGTTGCGTATCTATCACACAGAAATGCAGATCATCATTTTATTCCTTACCTGCGTGGGTATTCATTGTTTTAAACAGTAAGTGGAATATATCGAAAAACCTTTTAAGATCCGAGTAACATCGGGTGAGGTAACTGACTTTCTCGGCTTGAATGCAACACTTTATAAAACTCAGGCAGTATCTATCATTTCCGAATTATCCTCATTGATATCATTATACTCCCTAACCATTATTTTATTTTTAGTTTATACTTTAAATAGGATCGAACATGAAAAATGTTTGATTCCGTAAAATTAAAAGGAAATAGAAAATTCTGCAGAATTAATATGCGAACAAAAGTTTCCTAATAATACAATTCAAAGTGCTAACATATTGCAAAATTAAAGCAAAATATTTTAAGTTATATATATGATAAAGATTCTAATTCTTCTTGGCTCATGCAGTTAGGGCGTCGTGCCATACGTATCTCTAATCTAATTGATATTTTTCTAATTCTCCTTGGCTCAATCCAAAGGACTGCAAATGCATTATATCTTAACACCAAAAAATGCAATAGCGCTAGATCGCAAGTACTAATAACGAGAGAGCTCAAGGAGGTGCGCAGTCTGGTCAAACGATATACTTATCAAGTGTCCTAATTAATATTCTTAAATTCCTCTGACTGATACCAGAGGAGTTATAAACGGTTCAAAAACTATATTATATTTAAATAAGTGAAATTTCGAAATCCGTAGTTACCTACGTAAGTAGATTATAAAATTTATAGATGCACATATCTTGTAAATAAAATAAAAAAGATGTATTTGTGTTTAGGATGTACAGCAGATTTTAAAAAGTTCCATAAGTATAAATAATATTTTGGAAAAACTTTCCTATAGTGTGGTTGTTTATTTTCACTATACTATTGATTTATGATGATTATTCAGTACCTGATAGCCATAGCAGAGAGTTGGCCTATCAGAGAAAGGGACGCGGAAATGTATTTGCAAGGTGATTGATAAATTCTTTTTGCCTATGTTGTGCATACAAGAGAGGGTTCAAGAATGTTTAAATTCAACATTTGCACCACAAATGTTACGTCTTAAGCTGCTGAGTCAATTATACTTATTAGTTTATAAAGTAAGAAAGTTTTAAGAACACTCATACGATACGGGTATATTGTTGTACAATGAGGGCTCATGAGAAAATTGGTTTCATTGCGGATAACTTTTATTTAGTGCACTTAGATATTGTGCACTTGGAACTTGTTTGCAATGACGAGTCATGAGAAAGACCTTAATCTTATATGAGCACTTTCTCGAACAAGCTTTTGTAAAAGATCTATTTTTAAGGTCTACTGCACGAAAAAGTTGTTCTGCGATGAAGGATGATAAGAAAAATTTATAAGTTGCCCGAAATCTTTATGTGAATAATTATTCTTGAGAAAGTCCATTGCATTCGGCAATAATTCATACAAAAATATAGTGGAATTTCCATGGAAATTCAACGGAATTTTTAACTAGAATTTCCGTATAATTCCCTGGAGTACTTTTCACGAAATATTTGCTTTTGGGCAATGTCATCATATAATGATATCGCATATGAAAATATGCTTTTCTCCGACCCGCCTTGAAAACACGCTATTATATGCACGTGGAGGAAACGTAATCTGACTGCTTCCAGCCGAGCGATGAACAGTGGGAGTGTAATTTTGTATGCTTTAATAACTGATTAGGTAAAATTTATATTGTATGAAATGAATGTTTAGGGATTAATAGAATACAAATATTTGGTTCATTATTTCATTTATTTGTTATGAACACATTTTATGAATAAATTAGCAAATAGTTTTCTTGACGGAAAGAAAATCCTGTTTGCTAAAAGTGTTTCATATTAGTGTAGAAATGACATTTAATTACAAAACTAATAAAAAAGTTTATGATAGCAATTGTGATATACAATTCTTGTTGCAAAGTATTGAAAATTGAAATATGTTCAAATTAATATTTCCTTTAATCGCCAGAACAACTGATGGTCCTGCGAATATTCAAAAATTTAACAATAACCGGTATCATAAATAATTCTCGTGAAAAAATATTCAACTTCGAGGTTTTATCAAATTTCAATTGCCTTTAATCGCTAGAATGTCTACGGATATTACAAAAAAATCTTTGATAATATTTAGTAGATAGATAAACTTTTATTTTTGAAGTGTTTTACAAAATTTTCTTACAGCTAACTATTACAAATTAACATTCATCCACAACTCATAGATAATCCGCTCGCCTCTATATTATAGCCATCCTCGCTGTGCCTCGCTTCGCCTTGCACGCAAGCCTCTCTTTCCTCGCTATGCCTCGCATTGCTAGCCTCTGTTACCGCGGCTAACGCCTGATACATAACCTCTATTTGAAATATTTACAGTTTCCTTACATCTACTTCCTCTCCTATTCACAATCCTTCCTTCTCCATTTCTCTTCCTCCTTCCTTCTCTTCCTGTTGTCAAATTTCTCCAAACAATGCTCAACTTTTGCATCCCCTTTCCCGCACAATTCACACATTCTCTTCTATCTAGAAAGCCAGAACCTATTAAAATCCTCTATACAACCGCACCTTATTCTCGCTGTAAGTTCCTTACTGTCTTGCTCTCCTTTCTCACCCGAATATTGCGCTCTCTCCCTTGGCATAATCCACATATATATTTCCCATTATACCTTGACTCTCTTATGCTCCTCTCTCCTTCTGCCTTCTCCTTCTACATGCTATTCTTTTCAACCAACTCATATACCTTCTTTCTTTTCTCGTTTATCCTTCTCACTTTATTCATCTGCAATTCATTCGTTCTAAAATCCCTTTTCATCTCGATCTTTGCACCACTACGTCTGTTCTCTTTCTTCCACCAACACTTCTGACCAGCTTACTTCCCCCCTCTTCCAAAAATTTCTTCACATATTTACAAGCTCGACTCCCTGTTATAATCGCTAAACTTGCTTTGCCTGTCTCCCTCTTGACAAAATTGTTTGGCGTATTCCTTGCTAACCCCAGTATCTACTTTACATACCTCTCCTGTATTATATTGGTCTCCTCATTCACTTTCCAACCCCACATAGCCACTCTATGAAATAACAAACTCATCACTAGCGAATCGAGCAATTTCATTCTCCTTACAAAATCATCTGCGTACAACCTCTTCCCTAGCCCCCACACGTGCCTCATCACCACATTTGTCTTTCTCACCCTTTCTTTTACATGACCATCCACCCATTCCATGTTTTCGAAACAGGAAGCCCAGATACACAAATTCTTTAACGTCCTGCACCGCTTTTCCCTCCCACTTCCACTCCTCTCCCTTATTTCTCTTACCTTCTTTCCTGCTTCTTATACAGTGGTACGATTAACCCCTCCATCTACCCACTTGGGAAACACTCGCCCTTCTATACTTTTTTCACTACCCACTTCAGCCTCTGCCTTACTTCTTGTGTGCGAAGCAAACATGCTTCATTCTTTACTCCGTCCAACCCTGCTGCCTTAGATTTTTTCAACTTCCTTATCTGCTTCTCTATCTGCTCGTCATTCAGCTTCTCTTCATCAACCTCCCTCGTTCTTCTACTCCCCTCATCTCTTTTCCGGGTATCTGACCCCTGAAACGCATCCTTAAAAAAATTCCTCCAATCGTCGCTCTCTATATTCTCACTTATTCCTCCCCCCTTTGTTTCCTAAGCGTATTAATTATCTTCCACAGGTAGCCTTCTGTTGACATTTTCACATGAAAAATGTCGGGTTTTCAATAGCAATATATTATAAATATAAATATAAATATATATTTATAATATACTCTAAAAAAATCGAAATCGAGGATTTCACAGCTTTCGATAGTTTTTGAGTTGCTCTTTTTAATGAGACTATTGGAAAAAAATCCCAAGCGTTATGATTGTTGAAAATTGAGTTGTTATATACACTGCAATTAGGCTTTTGCTTGAGAGCTCGAGATTCCGTTACACACCTCCCACTACTTACCACTACGTGACTCATCTATACCCCGCCCGTGAGCCACCTGCACGACCTATATCTTTCCGTGCGAATGCAGTAGTAAGTGGAGACGGAAAATTTCGTGAGTCTTCCCTCTCTCCTAAAAGTTGCTTCTATCGGGTCAACTTTGACCGCTCGCCCTAAAAAATCTCACTTTTCGGAGTAAGACCCCTTTCTTCGGCGCATGTCAAATAAGAATCACTTTTAACAAAAAAAAATATCGATAATAAGACTTTCTATAAATTAGTTCATAAGCTTTGTTTTAGAAAAATCTAATTGAATAATAAAGGAATTATTATTCTATAAGTATATGAAAAGTCATTTAAAAGAATGAAAAGTTTTGCTGGTCAGTTATTAAAGCGTAAATAATTGTTATGTACAAAATTATAGTTTTTCTATACTTTGAGTAGAAAAATTATCAACAAAAAAAATAAACAAGAAAAATTTTGCAGCCTCAAGCCCTTTAGAATTTAATGAACTTCAATTTTTTTAAATCAAAATAGGACCAAATTAAAGGCTCTTAACAATTCTGAACGCAAAAAGTGTATTTTCTACCACTGTGCGACGTTCGTACATGCACACTCCAGCACTGGGACGACACAACACTTTACGCCCGCTACATGAAACTTTACGCACGCTACATTAAACTTTACGCCCATCAGAAGAAAATTTACACCCGCTACACATAAACTGCACCACGCAAGCCAGAATGTCGAGAAATATATCATATTTACATTCCGATTGATATTTAAAATTTTATCACGAGCTCATGATGAACTATAGTACCATATCATGAGTAGTTAGACGATCGGTAACTGAAAGAACCTACTAACGAATGTAGGATATTCATTTTTTTACCATATGAACGTGCTTATGGTTCTATAATGTTAAATATTAATAACATTAGGAGTTAACTATTTTAGTAATTTAGTATTATGCTATATGTAATACATCAATCACCTAAAAATCTACGTCACAGTGAATAAGTGAAAAATGTATGTATATTGTCAGACAACGCTTTTTTCAAAGGATTCTGAGTAGATATATGTAGAATGAAGATAAATTAGCAAAATAGAATTCGTTCGTTTCGAAGAAACAAGGAAGGCGGTCAGCGATCTTCGCAAGTATTAACAAACGGAAAGTATTGAATTGGGTGCCTGCGGTCAGATTGTCACCTTCCATTAAATTCTGTGCTTTAATCAAAATTTAAACAAAATGTTTCTTGTGATTAAATCGTAAAATGTAACTTTAGTCCATTATTGAGATAGCTCTTTTGAAAAATTAGGCGTTGGTATATTTCGCGTTAACTCTACGTTAATTTTTAGAGTCTACTGTGAAAAAAAAACTTTTTCGATAAGAGTAAATTCTTTCTAATATTATATTTACTATAATAGTTTTTCTTCCTAATGTATATCTTGTAGTTCAAAATTCTATTACTTCGTTCAAGCTATAACTACTTTCTTGAAAATGGGTTTCTTTTTGCTTGCCAATTCATTTTTAAAAATGAAAATGGAACTATTCTACTAATCGACTTTCTAATTTAGAATCCAGCTGTTCCGGTTTAAAGTTCAGCTAATTGGTTGAAAGTTGAAATACGTTCTTAGAAATTTACTTCCGTGGTTGAAGATTGAATTCTTTCGTTGAATTTTTTTTTTCATTGTTGTGTAATATAGTCATAGCTTCCTCCTTCGATTAGATAAGCAGCCCTATATATTTGAGGGCTTCAGGGCCACTAATTTAGTTCTAATCTTGACTTTACTCTGTAACCAACGAAATAAAGGCACGTGATATCTCGTTAGAGATATCACATATTTTTAAAAACTCATTTGAGCCTTTTT
>NC_046665.1:102842771-102852618 GCF_010883055.1 Belonocnema kinseyi | reverse complement strand
TTCAGGGCCACTAGTTTAGTTCTAATCTTGACTTTACTCTGTAACCAACGAAATAAAGGCACGTGATATCTCGTTAGAGATATCACATATTTTTAAAAACTCGTTTGAGCCTTTTTCAATATAACAGTTGATTGAAATTTTTCTTTTTAACTGAAGATGTAACTATTCTACTGTTAATTAAAACTTGAGCCATTTTAGTTAAAAATTTAACTATTTTCCTAGAAATTCATTTATTTTTTGGTTGATCATCTTTTTTTCCCTGAAAATACAATTTTCTATTTCTGTTTAAAAATAGCTTAATTAGATTTAAGAATTTAACTATTCTGTTCAGAATTCATCTTTTTAGTCACATAATTCTACTTTTTAGATATTCTTGGGTGCGGAATGTTCGTCTTGTCATTTTGTATTCCTATCTCGTATAGTTTGACCGCAAACTGCTATCATTGATTTTTAATTAGTCTTTGTGCGGTCAAAATTTGAATTGTTCAAAAAAGTTTGAAAAGCTGATATGATAATCTTGTAGGGCTATCGAAAAGTAACATTTTTCTTTTTAAGCACTATGAGGAAATGTACACAGAATTTTTGAATCGTGAAAAAATGTGTACTCAAAAATTTTCAAAATGGGCGCAATCTTAGTATTTTGGTCCAAAACCCCTGACTAACGAACTTAGCACTTAGCTTAGGACACTAAAACAGTGTATCAAACGTCATTCTAATAGATTAATTTTTTCAAAAGTTATTGTGCTAAAATACAGACAGACAGATATGCAGACAGACATTACGATAGACATGACGACATACAGATAGACATACAGATAGACTCATTCGTAAAAACCTGTTTTTTCGGATTCAGGGGGTCTCAAAACGTGGACCTTTTGACAAAAACTATGTGGGTCAAAATTTATAAAAATCTAATACCTTCTCTGATGAGAATGTAAAAAAGATTTATTTGGCATGAATGTTTTTTTTATATATCTGTTTTTAGTTTTGATCATCAAAAATTACATCAAAAACATTAAAATTTTAGTTTTTTGAAACCCCATATACGAGACGAAAAAGAAATTAAAAGACAAAAGTTGTGGTAATAATGTTAATTACTGCTAATTAGAAAAATACTGTTAATGACGTTTTTCATGATAAAAGCCAAAACTACGCAACTTATCTAAACGTGGTTGATAACAAATTTGTAGTTCTTTTGCACAGTTTGGCCAAAAAAGGACCGTACAGAGAATTTTTGAGTTTTCAAAAAAGTGGTCTCAAAAATATTCAAAAGTTCCCCACTTTTTGAGTTTTTATCCAAAATGGCTGGCTAACAAACTTGACCTTTAGCTTAGGACACTAAACAATTTACCAAAGGACAATCTAATAGATTAATTTTTTCAAATGAAATCGTGCTCACAGACAGACAGACAGACAGACATACATACATACATACATACATACATACATACATACATACATACATACATACATACATACAGACACATTTGTAAAAAACTGTTTTTTGGATTCAGGGGCTCTCAAAACGTGAACATTTGACAAAAACTGGAGGGAGGGGGGGGGGGGTCAAATTTCACACAAATCTAATACCTTCTCTGATGAGAATGAAAAAATTAAGTTTTTATTTGTAAAATTGGAATTGCAATCAAGCCGCAGCCTTAGCAAGGGTTCCGAGATCATAGTTCTTGCGCCAAAACTAGAATAAGATCAAGGAGCAGTTCCCTGGGGCGTGGATTAATCTCTTGAAATTTCTCCCCTTGCACTTTCTACACATCTTTCCGCTCTGTGTCGGTGTGACTTAAAAACTCGGCTTTCTTGTTGAGCGCGGAGCAAGAAGATGGAGTCGTTAGTGGAGTGGATGGAAACTGGAACGTCTGGATATAATGAATTCAGAATTTATAGGAAAAAACCTTTGTTTTTCGAAGTATAAAGTCGAAGAAATAAGGGTTTTCCTTACAAATTCTGACTTTTCAAAATTTATATTACGAAATATAATTGAAATCAACGTAATTTATTATTATTTTGTATCAAATAATTTTTTCTCTTCATTGTTAATTGCAAAAAAAACGGACTACCGAATAGAGGCCCACTGCTGTACGATTTTCGGATACTAATAAAAGTATTGACACTAACTGTTACCTTTTACAAATGTCCATAATGTAATTGAAATCGTTAGTCATTGAGGAGAATTATTGTTCAAGGTAAAAGGAGAGAAAATAAGTTAAAATCACTGCGCCTGCATCGAGCAAAGTATTCTAAAGTGATTGCTCTGGTCATTAATTTAGCATTATTGACGGACCTTGTAGAAGATATTTGGTCATTGCAAAAGTTTTGGCCTGATTTACGAGTTAAACAGGCAAGCAAAAAACAAAACAGGTACAATTTATTAAACAATTAAGTAATGTAAATCACATTGGGCAATCTTTTTCCAAAATACTTTCAACCGACGAATCCCAGTATTATAAAAAATGGTTGGTTTTGCCACAAAGAACGAAGTTAGGTAATTTTTAACGATCTCCACATCGGAGATTTTTTCTTGTTTAGTACCTTACTTCTTTCTTTGCGGCAAAACCACCAGGTTTTATAATACTGCGGTAATCCTAAATAAATTAAAAATTTACTTTCCTTTAACGCATTAAAAGGCGTTTCAAATGTATGTCCGAAAAATCAAGTAGGATTCTTTATAACAATACATCTGTTTATAGTAAATTCTGTAACATTGTCTTGTTCGTGATTGCACTAGAGAAATAATTGGTTAACACTCAGATTCAATTTTCAGCTTGCATATTTTAAAAGTAAAATCACATTAATCTAGAATATAAAAAGATAAAAACAGACAGTTTTCGCCAGGTATACAAATTGCTAAGGATTGAGAACTTCTTCGTTCCTTAAAGGATGGATTGAGAATGATGTTAAAGTTTGTAGCAGAATAAAAGAGAGCCAAGATCACAAATCGAAGAGTAAAGTAGGGATGCGAAACACATTAGGGGTTTATTACTCTTGACCAAACTTTCTAAAAATAATCTCTTTTCTGGCACGATTTAAGGCCCTAACTGTTAGCATAGATGCATCGGTTCAGCTTTTAGAAATTCTTAAATTGACGAAAACAAGGTCGTAAAGTTTATCGTTGAAAAGTGCGTTATTTAGGATTCAAACACTAAGAACGATTAATTTATAAACTTTTACGGAGGTAGTAATGTAGTTTGAGTTTAAGAATTGCCTAGCTAATATTTTTTCTGTTTTCAATTTCAAAGCCTTTAAGAGCTCAAGAAATAAAATTCACTTTTTTTAATTTCCAAAGATGGTACCTTCACAACGCAACAACATCAATTTATCACCAAACTCTTGCCTCCTTCAAAATCGATAAATTAGATAATTATAAAATCATCACTGTTAAAAATAGTAAATAAATTAAAAATACCAATCTATATTAAAATTAACATCTCAAGTATGTGAAATCGAAATTAAGAAGCGTGTATATTAAATTACATTCTCATTCACGATGATCACTCAGATAATTTCATTTTACACAAAATCAAAATAGGTTTAGCAGAATTTTTCGATTATTAATGATAAAACATGCTTCGTAACTTTTTTAAAGAAGAAAAAATGTGCGCTATACAATTTACTATAATAGTGCAATTTCAAACATTTTTTTCTTGAACATCATTTCGCAAGGCATCAGGGCATAGCCGAAACGTGTAGCACAATTATTGTTAAAAATTTCGGTCATAAAAAATGTTAAATCATCAAATTTCAAGGATTATTTTAAATAATGAAAAATTTTTAACGGAATACTTTAGAGCTGCTTTAAATAATATAAAAAAAGTAATTATTGCTCCAGTCGATAAAAAACGCTAATAATACTCTATACTTTAAAAATGATCACTTTAATGCTTGATATAAAAGTTAAATAGCACCGAACTTTTATATCATCTAATATCAGAAAAAGGTCAAATTATTTACTAAAACACAATAAACTTATAGTTATTTCATAGTTATTTAATGTTTTTCTTCTGAGATGTATAGGGAATTCAGAAAATAAATTATTACAAATTGCGGTAACTTGAAATAATTAGTATTCGCACAGGGCGTTGCAAACGGGCTGGACACGTGTACGCAATATCTTTTCGTTTACATAACCAATTCATAGTGCCTATATATCGCAGAATTGTATGGAATATTAGGTTTTTTATCTTTGCATATATTTTTATACCTAAGACAGAAACTTAAAAGATTAATAAAATAATTTTAATTTTTGTTTTATAGTCTCTGCGTCACAATCTACAACTCACATTGTAATATTTAATAATTGTAAAGATTCTGTGTGTAATAAATCTAGCGTTATCTGATATAATAAATAAGAGTTTGGTATAAATAGCAGTCGCTGATCAAGGCCCTATTCACTTTGAATTGTTTAAAAATCAATTTTCAGTGTGTGTATTTGGAAAAAAATATGAAGATTATCAGCAAAATTCTAATTCACGCATTCGTGGGATTCCTTCCTTTTAAAAGTAAGTATAGTATAGTAGTGTATAGTCAATATCAATAACGATTTGAGATTTTGCCTGCAGAGTGCGCTTATTTTTTACTGTATTTGTATTGCAAAATTTAAAATAGTTATAATTTTCAAATCTTGAAATAAAAAATGTGATTTTCCTGCACCTTACATAACATATGATAAATTACATATTCTTAATAGTTTTCGACGTCTTAATTTAAAATTGTCAATTCCTTAAAAGCCGAATATTTGTTTAATTTGAAAATAGACGATTTTGTACTTATATGTCCAGAAAAAGAGGTGCTTCTGTCAACAAAATGTCACTGATGTATTTTTAAAATGAATTAATATTCTCGAATTATAATGAGTTATACAAATTCATTCGAAATCTGGGATGCTTCTTTACTCTAATATAAAGCTTCCAAACATTGTCTTGAATTTTTACAGATTCCCTTGAATTTCAATTCTCCAAAATATTAAATACAGAGTTAATTATTTTTGGAACAGTTCTTTTAAAAGTTGTTAAACGTTAAGTTTGCAATGCACAAAGCCTTCACAAATTTTAATTTTTTCTTCCAAATTAGATGCATGTGGATTCAATATTGTTGACGACTACACTATCGGAGTACGAATGTCAGATAACTCCACTTATCGAGGAGCAATTGAAACAATTTTCTACTCCGGTGTATGCCAATGGATGCAGCCTGGGGAAGCGTCAGCTACTAGGCATTATTTGGTTTTTATACGATTGAGAACTCAATTGTCAAGTAGTGAACATTTTGATGCAACGCTGATCCCGCTTTGTCCACGTCGTGGGCATGATCCTCGTAATGGCCGTCCAACATTCACTGAAATGCGTTTAGAAAATAATGAATATTATACGGCATCAGATTTCCAATTGTACGAAGTCGGTCATCGACATCTGCCACCCGTCAATCGCATTTACGTAAAAAATCCAGCAGGCCTTATCTATAGTTCACCGTTATACCCCTCTCAACATATCATTCCTCATGAAAATTAGCACTGATCAACATATTTTGTTACACTAGAGTCTCGGTTTAAACACAGCGTTGGGTGTTGACTGGTTTCTGGTATATATTACCGACGGATCCTAGTAAGCTAAGATCAATTCAAAAACTCTTACTGATTTCTAATTTTTTTAAATAAATACTTATTATTACCTGCAAAATGGCTTTTTCTTATTTTAAATTTATGTTACGATTTAATTTAATTTTCTATAAGAACCCACCAAACGTCATAATGAAAAAAAAATCCCAAGTCATATGCCGCTGTTAATTTCATTAAAAAAAATATATGTTCTCTGTGGACATTAGGGTGGCTTAAAAAAGCTTTTTTTTAGAGGGCAGTGATCCTCCATTTTTATTCGAAATCCGAAAAAAGAAATTCCCTAATTTTTTTTATTTTATTTTTTAGATTTTAACAGGTTCGAAAATCCTTTTTTTCCCTAAAAATTATTAATATTAGTCAAGTGAAATATTTATTAACATTGGTTCCTTAATATTTTATTATTCAAACAAATGGAATTTGTTTGAACAATTTTTTTTCAAAGTTCGTTCTTTTCCTTAAAAAATATTATTATTGGTGGAATATTGATCAACATTGGTTGATTAATGTAATTTAAAAAAATTATTTTTGAATAAAAATCATTGTTGGAGTGAATATAGTTACTGTATAATTTGTCTGAATTAAAACTTTGAACTTTTGAGCGACTGAGAGGAAGTGCCCAAAATCTTTCAAACTTCCATCTTGATGTTTGATTAAGCAGGGTAAAATGAGGATCAACACGTTTTATGGAGACTGCAATCTTCCCTCACTAGACTCTTAAAGCCGTCAGTTTTAACATTAGCGTTGAAGTTTATTAGTCGGCCTGCTTGATGAATCATCTTAGGATAAATTCCGAGGTTGCCATTTTTCCACTCATTTTTTTGTTATACGTTTGTGTACAGTGATATTAATTGTTTAAATAAACGAATTAATTAACCGAACTTTTCTTCAATATTAGCATGGTTACGCATGTAAACAATCGTTACCCAAATATTACTGATAAATTAATTATTATTCAGTAATTAATACTGATAAATATACCACTGGACCCGCAGTAATAATTTTTATTTTAAAAAGATCGAAACAAAATTATTCAAACAAATTCCAATTTGTTTAAATAATACAAATTAATGAACTATTGTAATTAAATATTCCACTAGACTTTGAGTAATAATTTGAAGGGAGAAACAAAATAAATTTTCGAACAACATTTTTTAACAATTTCCATTTGTTCACATATTAAAAAATTAATTAACCTATGATAATAAATATTTCACTAAACCAATATTATTAATTTTAATTGAAAAAACACCAGAATACAGTGCTCAAAATGTCAATTTCATTAAGAATCGACATTTTTTGTTCCAAGGGTAGTTTTCAGGTACTCGTGGGGATGTGTTAAGGGTGTCAAAACCTCATAGGGCATTCAAAAAGCAACATTTTTTTTCTTTTGAATTTTTTCATACCGTGCGTTATTTAGCATAAAACGTTCAAATTCGTGTGTTTTTTGAAATTTTGTAAATGCTATAACTCCGGTAATTTTTTATTTCTTGAACAAATTCATTAGGATAAATTGTTTCACCTTTTGAATAATATGAATAACCGTACAGAGAATTCTTGAATTTTGAAAAAAGTGGTGTCAAAAATATTCAATATTCAAAAATATTTAATAAAAAAAAAATTTAATAAAAAAAAAATAAAGTATTCAAAATGGACAAATTTCACACAAAGCTAATACCTTCTCTGATGAAAATGTAAAAAAAATATAGAAGTGAAAGACATGAGAAATCGGTCCTTTGAAAAGAGAACCAGTTTGCTTCACAAATTTAACTTCATTTAAAACAATGAGATTACAATTTCTTATAACATAAAAATATGCTAGACACGAAGGTGCATCAGAAAAAATAAATTTGTTTGCGCGAAGTTCCAATAGCAATGAAAACATTCTTTTGGGAGTCACACACACTCCACTAAAGTGTCATAAAAAAAATTCCTTTTGTTTTCGCATCGCAGGAATACCTAAAAATCACAAAAAGCGATGCACAATTCCATTACAATATTTCTTATCCTCCCTAATTGACTTTAAAGTTTCAAACAATCAAAAAAAGTCGACTTTTTGGCTATTTTCTTAGATTCATGGTAAATTTCTTGACTATTTGACCATCTAATGTGTGATATTTGCAACAATAATATATAAAAGATGTTGGAATTAAAAGTATTTTTATTGACTTTAAATTACAAAAAAATATTTAAAAGTGATACATTGCACTTTATTTGACAATAAAATTAATTGTCGGTATATGAATTATCAGAAAAAATTGTTCAAAATATCGAAAAAATCGATTTTTTCGCTATTTTCTTACGGCAATTTTTTGAACTGTTCGACCATTAAATATCTTATATACGTTAAAAAGAATATATTTTTAATATGTTGCACCAATGATATACGAATCTTACACAGCATTTCTTTTTTGAATTAAATTCAGTAAACATCGTATGTGATTTGTTAGTAGTTTGAGTTTAAAAAATTAATTCTTTAAGCGAATGCCCAATCATTGGAATCTACAGTAAGATAAGTAACCGGAGATTACCTACAGACTTTGATTTAATGAGATACTATTTTTTCGAATGCGAAAAAATTCGAACTGAAAAAGAATCTAAAATATGCCCAAGTTTTTCTGATATTTTGCGTTTAAATGTGAGAAGCCCGCATGATATATAAATTGAAACTTTCATACCAATTCTTACAGAAGCAAAAATCGCAAAAATCGTCGAAACAGATCAAGATGAGTTAAGGAAATTAAAAAAGTCGCAAGAAAGAGGTAAAGATAAATCCTGGTACAAAAATAAATTAAATGCGTCTCCTGAAAATAAATCAAAGTTATTTGATTTTGTGGCTTGTAAGTCTGATAATGCTTTATGCACTTGTGAGACAGATCTTTCTGAAACTGCCAGAGTGTTTCTCTTAGATTAGCGATCTTCCAGACGGATGAGAAAATCATTCGAGTCTTCACCGTAAATTGATTCGGAACAATCAGATCATTATGAAGTACAATCGAAGCCTTCGAGGGCTAATGTGCTTCAAAAATAAAGTGAAGAAGTTATCCAAAGAAAGCTTTAGATGGTGCAAATTAAACTTGAAAGTTTAATGGCTTTAAATAGTGTGACTGGTCGCATCAAATGGTTTGACTAGTGGCTTGACATGGTCTCTCTCATGCATTGATTTAATGAATTATTCAAAAGGGGATAAACGCTAAAAGAATGTAAAAACGTTTATTGCCTTAAACAATTTTTGATTGAGTTTATAATGATACTGCGTGCCTATATTAGTTAAATTCACACTTTTACAATTTTATAAGTTTTATGATAATTAAATTTTTATTTCCACTAGAACGTCACTGTTCTTCATACTGAAACAAAAATCAGATTTAATTATTTAAATTATTTATTTCAACTATCATTTCAATTTGTTCAATTCTTTCTGGGCGTTTAAATACTTTTATTTAAAGGTTAAGAGAAATATTTGAAAAGTATCCTTACCCAACTGTCAGTGGAGGTCTGCGTTCTTAAAAGTTTAATATGATGGCCTTCATAGCAGCACAATATGGCAGACTCCAGAAATTCCGCCGAAGCGTCAGGAGTTTAAAAAAATCCTAAAGAAACACATTTTGTAATTTAACATTAGACTTTAAATGCATCTACATTTTCTATAACACACTAAAATATAATAAATGAAAAGAATTCCTGGAAATAAAATCAAGAATCTAACGACCAAATTTGGACAATCACCACGAGATTTTCCCATTGGAATCTGAAAAAAGGAACACCTCTCCTCCTCCTTTCCCCCTAAAAAAGAAAAAAAGAAGAAAAGAAAATTATTCATCTTTATGTTAGAAAGGGGAATTTGAACCTTCGACTCTGAACCTTCTCCCACTAAGTTCCTAGACTATATATACATGTAAGAATCCCGCCCGAGCTCAGTCTGTTATTCGCATCTAATTTGAGTGTATCTAAATTTTGCCAATAAAGAACGGTTGAATTGATGTTATCAATTCAACCTTATTTTTAAAAAGTCTTAATTGCTTTTTGACGCTTAACATTTCTGGCGATCCTGCCAGGATCGGCTTCTCGACATCAAATCTCTACGGAGATATTAATCAAGTCAAAAAAGGCCGATCGTCTGGAAAATCATTTAGCGAGAATTTTACGGAATTCTGAACAGACTCCGGACCAACCTACGGGTGATTCGTCAACTTAGTTAAATGAAAGATTTAATCTATT